>NC_058085.1:356092879-356392879 GCF_014858855.1 Bufo gargarizans | reverse complement strand
TTGAGTCACTGCACAATTAGAAAATAAAAGTATATTAGAAAAAAAAATTTCATTATCTGGTTTTAATTGGCAGAAAAAAATTATTGGTGACATTCCCCTTTAAGCAATGCTTTTATATTCCGAGACTGATACAGTAAAGATGCCCGTTTTTCATTGCCCACGACAGTTTACCGAACATCACGTATCCACTTTGATCAGCCTGTTTTTTTTATGAAAGGCAGCATCTAAGCCCTTGAAGTTAAAAGCAGGCACAAATATTCTCACTTTAAAAAGAAGCTTTTCCATCGAGCGCAAATGTCCCCAGAAATCTATATATCCCTGTAAAGGAAGACAATTTAAATCTGCGAAAATGTTTGTGTTTACAAAAAGCAACAAATTACTCTTTCAGTGATATAAAAGCAATTTGTCAAAAGCTATTTGATTTATTTCTTTGCTTTTAGATTTTTAGCAAATAATGCAGAGATGTTGCCATAACTGGAATAAGCAATTAAAGGGAATGAGCCTCTTTTCTAAAGTTCTATGCAATATTATATGCCTGTTCTGTAGACATCACTTTTCAGGAGTCAGATCATTATCAACACAGGCAGGATGACAAGTATCACCTCTCTCTCTCTCTCTCTATATATATATATATATATATGAGATGAGCGAATTTATGAAAAGCTTGATTCGACTGATTCGCTGAATTTGAAAAAAAAATTTGCTTAGTACCGAATTACTACATCACGAAGCACATGTTTTTGTAAGTAGTGGGTGCAATGACAGGGATCTGCGATAGCGCTGCCCCCCACCATTGTACCCCTCAGATGCCGCGTTCATACATGATAGCAGCACCTAAATGTAAAAATAGTGTGAAATTAACATACATTTTTTAAAATCAAACTTAACGCCTCCATTTGCTTGCGACAGGCCAGCCGCCACCATCTTGCTTGATGATCATAAGCGAAATCTCACACGGCGCGAGATTACGTCACCACGCACGAAATTTCGGCCGAGATCTTCAAGATGGTGGCTGCCGGCCTGTCGCAAGCAAATGGAGGAGGTAAGTATGATTTTTTTTTTTTTTTTTTTACACTATTTTAGGTTAAACCGATTTGCTAACATGAAGCACAAGGAAATTCATCTTCGAGGCAAATCAAATTTATCCTGAAATTCGAATCAAATTTCTCTTTGTGGGATTTGCTTCGCTCATCTCTAATACTATATATATCAGAGATTAGCGAATCAATTCTAAACAAATCAGATTTGTTCCAAATTTAACAAAAATGTGTCTGCAAAAAGTTTTTTTGTTTCAAACAAATTGCGTAAAAATGTCATGGGCTTGCCCTAATTGACTCGAAGGCTGACAGACTGCCAGGATCAGCCAATCAGTCACAGAATTGAGGAAGGTCATGTCCTGAGAAGGTCATAGAAAGACATTCTGTGTTCAACTTATGACCTGGAAAGGTGTTACGTGGCAGTGTCTGAAAAAATTACAGCAATTGCAGAATGCGGTAAGCCCAACACTCACCTAGGGACGACCGCCTTAAGAAGGCACCTGGCCTCCCATCACCGAGCCCAGTGGGAGCAACACCGTCAGAACCCAAAAAGCCACACTCCCGGCGCTCACCGTCCTGCATCTTCTCCTTCTCCTCACAGTTGTCCTCCACTTCACCTTTCACTGTGCCATCGTCGCGTTCATCTGGCAAAAGGTAGGCTTTCTTGCCCCAAATGTTCGAGTGAAAAAAGATGATGTCGCCGGAAAACCCTCTTGCCCAACGGCTAACCGCTGTCTTGTCAGAACTGCTAGCCTGCCAACTACTGCCATATAAACTGGTGGACTCGGAGGCCTTTCGAAAATTTGTGGCCATTGCAACACCGCAATGGAAGGCCCCCGGAAGGAAATATTTCTCCCAGAATGGCATCCCAGAGCTATATGGCCACGTTCAGCGGCAAGTGAATGTATCTCTGGCACAAAGTGTTGGTGCCAAGATACATCTGACCACAGACACGTGGTCTAGCAAGCGGGGGCAGAAAGGTACATAACTTTTACTGCCCACTGGGTGAACTTTCTGACGGCTGTCCAGCATGCAACCAGTGGCACTCGTGTAGATTTGGTGTTACCGCCACGGATTGCATGCAGGCCGGCCTGTCTCTTCCTCTTCTTCTCCTACTCCATCCTCCTTCTCCTTGGCTGACTCCTCCTTTTACGCTGCTACCGTCTCTTCCGCTGCGCCCTTCAAGCTCCCAAGAACCTACTCGACGTGCCAGGTGAGACGTTGCCATGCTGTGCTGCGTATGTTGTGCCTGGAAACCAAGAGCCACACCGGTCCTGCACTCCTTTCAGCTTTGCATTCACAGGCCGATCAGTGGCTAACCTTGCTCAATTTGACAGTTGGTAAAGTGGTGTGCGACAACTGTGCTACTTGCTGAGTGTGCTGAAACATGGCAAAATGACGCACATGCCGTGCATGGCACACGTCCTGAACTTAGTCGTGCACAATTCGTTGCCAAATACCCCGGGGTCCAGGATGTCTTGTGGCAGGCCAGGAAAATCTCTTGCCATTTTAGAAGATCTTACACGGCCATGGCTCACCTTGCTGACATTCAGCAGCGACACCACCTGTCCATCAGACCACCTTGTATATGCTTGATAGGCTGCTCCAGCAGAAACATGCAGTTAATGTCTACCTGTACGAACTCTGCGGCAGGACAGGTTCTGAGGATTTATATTTTTTTTTCACCTCGCCAGTGTCTGCTTATGCGTGACACATGCAGACTTCTGCGGCCATTTGATAAGATCACCAAACTAGTCAGTCTCAGCCAGGGCGCCATCAGTGACATCGTACCTTACGTCTTCTTTCTGCAGCGTGCATTGCATTGTGTCATTGAGGAGCAGAAACAGGAAGATGAGAAAGTCGCAATGCTGGATGAGTTCCCAGGGTGGGGGGGGGGGCTACGCCATCTGAGACAAGTCAACAAAAGGAGTCTGAAGAGGAGTCAGAGGAGGATGGTGCTGGGGTGGAGGAGGAGCAAGAAGAGCATGCGTTAAACTTTTCTGGGATCCCTGGTGTTGTCCGTGCCTGGGTGGAGGAGAACAAGGACAACATTATCCTGAATGATGAGCAAGAGCTAGGCCACTCCACCGCTTCCAGTTTAGTGCAAATGGGGGCCTTCATGCTCCAGTGTTTGAAAAGGGACCCCCGTATAAAAAGCATAAAGGGCAAGGACCAGTACTGGGTGGCAACGTACTTAGACTCCCGGTACAAACACAAAATGGCGGAAATGTTACAACCATCACAGAGGACTTTCAGAATGCAGCACTTCCAGGCCTTGCTTTGAGAAATGCTGCATTCTGCTTTTGCGGGCCCTGGCAGAGGATTTTTCACTCACAGAGAAACAGTTGCAGGTACCAATCCAACAGCGCATGCAAGAAGAGGGCAGTTTGAAGATTTGTTGGTGACTTCGGATATGATATCATTCTTGCAGCCAACCCATCGACATCGACAACCGTCCTCCGGATCCAGCCTCAGGGAACGCCTAGATCAACAGGTGTCCGACTACATCGGGTTCACGGCCGATGTGGGCGCTCTGAGAAGCGATGAATCCCTGGACTACTGGGTGTGCCGGCTTAACCTGTGGCCAGAGCAGTCCAGTGTTCTGTCCAAAAGGACGTTCGGCGCAGCAGGGGGGATTGTGACCGATAAGCGCACTCGCCTAGCTAACGACACTGTGGACTACCTCACATTTCTAAATATGAATGAGGCATGGATCTCGGAGGAATTCAACACATGTCACGAGTCGACCATGTTTGATTGAATTTCCTCATGACAGCCCACAAATATCCGCCACCACCCAGAACAAATCATGGTCCCTGTCTTTGGTAAATACAGCGGCATAAAAGGCCTTTTATGTACGTTGAATGCCAAATTTTTGGGGTCTGTACTGGCTGACAGTTGCATTTTTATCCTGTGACCCCCTAATGTACCTCCAGCCACAGAATCAAAAGTTCTTTGCTGTCAGGTGAATGCCTACTGGCTATTTTTGGGGCCTGTACTGGCCGACAGTTAATTTATTTTCCTGTGACCGCCTAATTTACCTCCAGCCACTGTATCCATAACTGTATCCATCTCCCTGCCCACGCCATCCTTTTTTAGACCTGGCATGAGCGGGAAAAATATGCAGATTGCGGTGCTAAGGACCTTTGCGCCACAATCTGTGTCAGAAATATGCCTAACATAGACATATTTCTATATCATAAATGATCACCTAATTGTATTATCATTCAGCGGTAGGGCTAATATCTTTATATTATATAGATTCTAGTGTATTATACTGTGCCCTGTATTTCCCAGTAGAAAATGATCCTTTGGAAACACAGTCCTTATCCCTGACTACCAGGACCAGGTAGCGCTTAGTCAGTACATGGCGGCCTCCCCTCTCCGCCACGCTGCTCCGATGTGTACTGGTGCTTATTCTGACACTAGGGCTGGGTTCATATCCTATTTTTGCCATCCATTTAATGCATACCAAAAATATATGCGTTAACAGATGCCTCAAACTGATGCCGTACAGTGGCGTCCGTTCACCATACAGTTGCATGGTAGGAAAAAAAATTGCGTTAATGTATGCATTTTTTGAAAAGACTCTCCAGGATATAAAAACGTGGAGTGCTGCACATTTGTATACATCAAATCGATAGGAAATACAATTTCTCTAGGCTCCAGCAGGGCACATTCTTGAGAGTTTCCCTTTAAGACGCAAAAAAATGGCCCCTGAATAAAATACATATTTTTTGTGGGAATTTTTTTTCAATGATCCCCCTCTGGTATATCACTGTCCATGTTTGGGACTATTTGTGTACTTTTCCTCTTCTGTTTGCTGGCTGCAAATATGAGCTGAAGGTTTTTCAGGTTCGCCTGCCATTAAAGTGAATGGGGCCCGCCGCGAACTTGCGGTTCGAGAACATTTGTTTGCGTTCACGCGATCACGTTTGCGAACTGTCCTGCGAACTTATTATTAGTCTTAGCAGCCAGTGTGAAAACTGCAGGATTTTATGGGTTTTGTTTAAATATACGGTAGATTTTAACAAGAAAAATGAAAAAAAAACATCATTAAAAATTCTTTAAAATATGTTTATCAAAAAAATGTGACTTAAAGGGAACCTGTCACCGGGATTTTGTGTATAGAGCTGAGGACATGGGTTGCTAGATGGCCGCTAACACATCCGCAATACCCAGTCCCCATAGCTCTGTGTGCTTTTATTGTGTCCAAAAATCGATTTGATACATATGCAAATTAACCTGAGATGAGTCCTGTCCCTGACTCATCTCACACACAGGACTCATCTCAGGGTAATTTTCCTATGTATCAAATCGATTTTTTGACACAATAAAAGCACACAGAGATACGGGGGACTGGGTATTGCGGATGTGCTAGGAGTGATCTTGCAACCCATGTCCTCAGCTCTATACACAAAATCCCGGTGACAGGTTCCCTTTAAGCAATAGGTCATTTTCAAATGAAATATTTCCATTAAGCTTTGATTCATTCATGTAATCATACACTCCCAACTCATCTTGATGCATTATCAGGGTTAGGTTATAGGGATGGCTTTATTTATTTATTTGCTTTATGAGGATACACTGGCTACGGTTAGCATTATCTTTGTTTTGTCGTTCCAAATAGCTGCGCTAAGTTGGCATTTTTCTTTTTTTAGCCTGTGTAATCACGTATAACAAATATATGTTATATTCTTAACAAAGTAGAATGGGAAAGAAGCTATATGCAGTTGTATCCGCTAACTTTGAATAACTATTTAGTATCCTCTTAATACTCCACAACATAAATTGAAAAACAAATTCAAGATGATCGATGAATGGCATAAAAAGGAAGAAAGGATTTAAACACCCCACCCAACCCAAAAAAATATATTCTCTATTTTGTCTCTACAATTTAAACTAAATGCTGATTTATACTGTATGTACTGCATAATACAGTAATTCCCCTGAAATCGACAACTATAAATTTAGTATTGCCATAAATGGTAACAATTTAACAGATAGATATTATTAATACCACATGGTGAAAGTTTGTAAAATAAAATCCATAAAAAATAAATAAAATTAAAATTAAAAATTGCAGAATTTTGTTCCCATCACCACAAAAAATTTCAGTAAAACGTAATCAATAGACTGTATGTACCCAAAATGCTTCTATATATAACTATAACCTATCCTGCCAACTACAAGTTCCCAGATAGTTACATCAAAGAAAAATAGAAAAAGTTATGATATAATCATGTATTTCACTTGCTGACACTGAAGGAGTTGTGGACTCTATCACTGTGTCACGATAGGTAGGTAAGTGGGGAAATAACTAAACAGAACAAACAACTAGGCCCAAAAGCTAGGGAGAAAAGGGTCACCTCCTAGCGATCCCTAAAAGCTTTCCCTAAGCTGCTATGCACATGTGCATACCTTTAGGGTGGATATGCACATGCCCTCGTGCCTAAACCTAAACACGATGGGCAAACCCTATGGAGCAGGGAAAAGGGAAGAGGCAACCTGCTTCTTCAAACTAGGAGGAAGCAAGCGTCTCCCTAGAGGCCTAGATAAAACACACAAAGGGAAATGAAGGAGAGGACTTATCTTTAGCAAATCAAGAGAGGACTTATCTTGAGCAAATCAAGAGCTCCCAGGAAAGAACTATAACCCGCACAGGCCACTGGGGGAAGGAGGAATAAATAGCCTCACTAACAATGGAACCCAGTACACCTGAGGGAAGGTGGATCCAGCTCAAACCCAAATCAAAACAAACAAAGAAGTCAGACATGTGCAGCTAGTCTGACAGATCTCAGCACATTCACAGGGCAAGGCGAGACACACTGCTTTTATCAAGGCAAAATGTTCTGATAAGTTTGAGTCTGTTCTCTCTGTTCTTATACGCTTTATTATTAAAAGTTTTTCTCCTTACATACACTTACAAACTTTTCATCGTACGCAGATGGCAGTTGTCATGGGAATCTCGATTGAGATATTTATGGAATTTGCTGTTGACCCAGAACATTGAAATTACAAAATATATATATATATATATTTCCAAACATTGGAGGGTTATTATTGGCATTACTGCAGCTGCCACTAGACATGAGCGAATCAAAGTTTACTAAGTGGAATTCGATCTGAATTTCAGGAAAAATTTGATTTGCACCGAATCCGAATTTCCTCACGCTTTGTGGTAACGAATCAAATTTTTTCCTAAAATGGCTGCTGCAGGTGTGAGGACATGGAGCAAGGAACTCTGGGAACGAGGGATCACCCACAATGCCATGCATGCAGCCAATCAGCAGCCAGCCCTGTGATGTCACAGCTCTATAAATAGCCTCAGCCATCTTGGATTCTACCATTTGCCAGTGTACTTAGTGCAGGGAGAGACATCAGCAGGCGCCAGGGACAGTGCTAGGAAAGACTTCATTGTGCTAAAAAAAAAAAACGATTTACAAGTTTAGGAAAAGATTATTCAAGGTGTAGGGAAGGGATAGGGAGGAATCATTCTACAGCATTTATGTAGAACAGGGTTCAGTGGGGGAGGTTACAGCCTGGGTAATAGGAACAATCCTATTACACCTTGCAGCACTGATTTGGAAGCCAAATTGCCATTATACAGCTCTGTAATTCCAGCAAACCATTCTTGTTATTAAGGAGCAAGTGTTGTTTGATGCAGCCATTAACAGGGTTTATTACAAGGAAATATTTTTTGTCTTATTTGCCTTTGTGCGGTGCAGTTACAGTGGGGCAAAAAGGTATTTAGTCAGCCACCAATTGTGCAAGTTCTCCCACTTAAAAAGATGAGAGAGGCCTGTAATTTTCATCATAGGTATACCTCAACTATGAGAGCCATAATGAGAAAAAAAATCTAAAAAATCACATTGTCAGATTTTTTAAGAATTATTTTGCAAATTATGGTGGAAAATAAGTATTTGTTAAATAACAAAAGTTCATCTCAATACTTTGTTATATACCCTTTGTTGGCAATGACAGAGGTCAAACGTTTTCTGTAAGTCTTCACAAGTTTTTCACACACTGTTGCTGGTATTTTGGCCCATTCCTCCATGCAGATCTCCTCTAGAGCAGTGATGTTTTGGGGCTGTCGCTGGACAACACGGACTTTCAACTCCCTCCACAGGTTTTCTATGGGGTTGAGATCTGATGAGAAGCCACTCCTTCGTTGCCCGGTCGTCCTGATCCCTTTGCAGAAAAACAGCCCCAAAGCATGATGTTTCCACCCCCATGCTTCACAGTAGATATGGTGTTCTTTGGATGCAACTCAGCATTCTTTCTCCTCCGAGTTGAGTTTTTGACAAAAAGTTTTACTTTGGTTTCATCTGACCATATGACATTCTCCCAATCCTCTTCTGGATCATCCAAATGCTCTCTAGCAAACTTCAGACGGGCCCGGACATGTACTGGCTTAAGCAGGGGGACACGTCTGGCACTGCAGGATTTGAGTCCCTGGAGGCATAGTGTGTTACTGATGGTAGCCTTTGTTACTTTGGTCCCAGCTCTGCAGATCATTCACTAGGTCCCATCATGTGGTTCTGGGATTTTTGCTCACTGTTCTTGTGATCATTTTGACTCCACGGAGTGAGATCTTGCATGAAGCCCCAGATCGAGGGAGATTATCAGTGGTCTTGTATGTCTTCCATTTTCTAATAATTGCTCTCACAGTTGATTTCTTCACACCAAGCTGCTTGCCTATTGCAGATTCAGACTTCATAGCCTGGTGCAGGTCTACAATTTTGTTTCTGGTGTCCTTCGACAGCTCTTTGGTCTTGGCCATAGTGGAGTTTGGAGTGTGACTGTTTGAGGTTGTGGACAGGTGTCTTTTATACTGATAACAAGTTCAAACAGGTGTGATTAAAACAGGTAATGAGTGGAGGTCAGAGGAGCCTCTTAAAGAAGAAGTTACAGTTCTGTGTGGGACAGAAATCTTGCTTGTTTGTAGGTGACCAAATACTTATTTTACCGAGAAATTTACCAATTAATTAATTAGAAATCCTACAATGTGATTTCCTGTATTCTTTCCCCCATTCTGTCTCTCATAGTTGAAGTGTAACTATGATGGAAATTACAGGCCTCTCTCATCTTTTTAAGTGGGAGAACTTGCACAATTGGTGGCTGACTAAATACTTTTTTGCCCCACTGTATATGTTCTAAAGCATTTTTTGGCTTGTATTAGTGGGAGGAAAAAGGGCTTATTAGCCGTTGTGTGGTGAAGTGCGAAAATCACAGCCCTTTTTGGCGTGTATTAGTGGCACAAAAAAAACATTTATTTGCCGTTCAGCGGTGCAGTTATATGTTCTAAAGCTCTTTTGTGGCGTGTATTAGTGGCAAAAGAAAATATATATTTGCCATTCAGCAGTGCAGTTATATGTTCTAAAGCCTTTTGTGGAGTGTATAAGTGCAAAAAAGAAAAATATATTTGCCGTTCAGCAGTGCAGTTATATGTTCTGAAGCCTTTTGTGTTGTCTATAAAGGGGAAAAAAATAAGGGCCTATTTGCCATTCAGTGGTGCAGTTATATGTTCTAAAGCCTTTTGTGGGGTGTATAAGAGAAAAAAAGAAAAATATATTTGCCATTCAGCGGTGCAATATTATATGTTCTAAAGCACTTTTTTTGCGTGTATTAGTGGCACAATAAAAGTATTTGCTGTTGTGTGGTGAAGTTAGAAAACTATAGCCCTTTTTGGTGTGTATTAGTGGGGAAAAAAGGGCTTATTAGCCGTTGTGTGGTGAAGTCAGAAAAAACTGACTTTTTTGGAGTGTTTTAATTTCCTTTTTATTTATTTATTTGATCTAACAGTATGTCAGACAGAGAAGTGCCAGGCCCTGCACAGGGGAGTGGCAGAGGACTAACTGTTTCTGGCGCAGGCAGTGGTCGCAGCAGAGTAAGGGGGGGTGGCAGCAGGAGTCACAGCGAGAGGCCTAAGCTCCCGGTGTCATCTAGCGGGTGTGTCTTGACCAGCAACCCAGCGGTTCTTGAATGGTTGACTCGGTCTTTCACTTTGTCCCAAGTGACATCAGACACCCCCAGCCAAGAGTCAGTGGGTTGGTCAGACACAACCCTTAGTTGGCATGGCCCGGGAACAGGCTCTGTGCCCTCACCTGTCCTCAACCTGCCTCTGTCCTTTTCTGTTCCCTCAGCCAGAGAAATATTATATGCTGTGGGCTCAGCCCCACTATACAGGGAGGATGAGCTACTAGAGGATAGTCAGCAGCTACTGGCCAGCCAAGATGTGGAGGAGACATCCACTGCTTCCTCCACTAGGCAGGTAAGTGGTGATGAGGAGATTGGCGTGAGAGCTGGTGCTGCTAGCGATTTCTTGATGATCCAAGTGGATAGGAGTACTCCCCTTTGTAACTTCAATGTCAGCCAGTGGCAGCTCATGATTGACACCTGCCGATTGTTCAGGCCCTTTGAGGAGGCCACGTTATTTGTCAGTTGCCAGGACTATGGGATGAACAATGTCATTCCACTGCTTCATGTCCTGGAACAGATGCTGGCAAATCTGGCTGGTCAGGGGATTGAAGACATGGTGCCTAGATCTCACAGCCACATGAGCCCTGTGGGGGCTGAACTGGAGGAGGAGGAGGACATTGAAGCACAAGCAATGTGTAGCGATATGGGTGACTTTTACATACAGGTGACAGGAGAGGAGAAGCAGCAGCCAGAGGAGCTACAGGGCGATAAGGAAGACGAGGCAGAGGACCCAGACACACCGTGGCAGTATGCAGTGGAGATAGAGGCAGGGAGTCCTTCAGAGTCACTTGCACAAATGGCCCGATGCATGCTCACTTGCTTGCGTAGTGACAGACGAATTGTCACCATCCGGCAGAAGGATGACTTCTGGCTCTCCACCTTGTTGGACCCTCGCTACCAGTCCAAAATAGGGTACTTTTTTACACCCGCTGAGAGGGAGGACAAACTGAACTATTATAGAGACATTCTATGTAGTCAGTTAGCCCCTGCCTATCTGCGCCATCCTCTATCCTGTCGCAGGTCTGACCGGGGGGGCCCTCTGAGCTCACGTTCCTCTGCCATGACTACTGTGGCAGGGTGGGGGGTAGGAGCAGTTCGAGCTCCATCAGAAGCAACTTGAGTCTAGAGTCGTTGATGAGCAGCTTTCTTTACCAGCCTAGTGAAGAAACTACTCACCAGCAGCAGCAGCAGTTAGACCTGGAGCAGAACCTGAACCAGCAGGTGGTGGCATACTTGGACAGTACCCTGCCATCCCACATTAAAGATCCACTAGACTACTGGGCAGCCAAACTGGATTTGTGGCCGCAACTAGCAGAGTTTGCCCTGGAAAAGCTGTCCTGCCCGGCCAGTAGTGTGGCATCAGAGTAAGTGTTTAGTGTGGCGGGGGCCATAGTTACCCCAAGAAAAACTCGCTTGTCCACCCAAAATGTGGAGAGACTGACCTTTGTCAAGATGAATCAGGCTTAGATCAGCCAAGATTTCCACCCACCAATGCCTGATGCATCAGACTAGATCATCCATGGTGCCACACCAACACTTTGACAAAAAAGACCGGTTTCTTCTGGCTACCTGCCTCAGCTACTATTCTGATGCTTCCAACCGCCTGATGCCACACATCTGATGCCATGTGCTCCTTCTTTCACTCACGATCTTCAGCTGGTACTCGTATTGACACCCACCTCCCCACTATGTCATCGGGTCACTTTGTGGTCTCCTAATGCTGCTACCACCTCCTTACTATGTCACCTTGCCACTCTGTGGTCTCCTGATGCTGCTGCCACCTCCACACTATGTCACCTTGCCAGTCTGTGGTCTCCTGATGCTGCTGTTGCCACCTCTACACTGTCATTGTGCCACTCTGTAGCTTCCTCCTGATGCTGCTGCAGCTACCGCCACCTCCATATTCTGTCATTGTGCTACTCTGTGGCCTCCTGATGCTGCCGCTACCTCTACACTCTGTTATTGTGCCGCTCTGTGGCCTCCTGATGCTGCAGCCACCTCTAGCCTCTGTCATTGGGCCACTCTGGTCTCTTCATGCTGCTTCCACCTCACCATTATGTCATAGGGCTACTCTGTGGACTTCACATTAGTGATGGACCAACATCGGCCCGGACGTTTCGTAAACGCGAACGCGCATTCGCGATCATATGTTCGCAAACCGCGCGTTCATGGCGAGCCCCATTCACTTTAATGGCAGGTGAACATGAAAAACCTTCAGGTCATATTTGCAGTCACCAAATACTTACTAGAAGTGCACAAAGAGTCCCAAAACATGGACAGTGACATACCAGAGGGGGGTCAATGGCAAAAATTCCCACAAAAAATATGTATTTTAATCAGGGGCCACTTTTATGCGACTTAAAGGGAAACTCTCAAAAATGCGCCCTGCTGGATCCTACAAAAATTTTATTTTAGGCCACAGGAGTACGGGCCCCAAAAATTAGGCATTCATCTGACAGAAAAAAACAAGGGATTATGTGGCTGGAGGTATAGTAGACGGTCAGTGGATAACAATTTTACTGTAGGCCAGTGGAGTACAGGCCCCAAAAATGAGGCATTCATCTGAAATAAAAGAACAAGTGATTATGTGGCTGGAGGTATATTAGACGGTCAGTCAATTTTACTGTAGGCCAGTACAGGCCCCAAAAATTAGGCATTCACCTGACAGAAAAGAAGAAGTGATTATATGGCTGGAGGTACATTAGGCGGTCACTGAATAACATTTTTACTGTCACCTGACAGAAAAGGCCTTTTATGCCGCTGTATATACATAAGACAAGGACCATTTTTTGTTCTGGGTGGTGGCAGAAATGTGTGGGCTGGCATAAGGAAATTCAATTACACGTGATCATCACAGGTGTGACCAAGCCTGCACACCCAGTAATCTAGGGGTTCCTCGCTTCTCAGAGCGTCCTCGCTTCTCAGAGCGTTAACCCAATGTAGTCGGACACCTGTCGGTCTAGGTGTTCCCTGAGGCTGGATCCGGAGGGCAGCCCTCGATGGGTTGGCTGCAAGAATGATATCATATCCAAAGTGACCAAAACATCTTCAAACCGCCCTCTTCTTGCAGGCGTGGTAGGATTGGTAACCGTACCTGTTTCGCTGTGGGTGGGAATTCCTCTGCCAGTGCCCGCAACAACAGAATGCAGCATCTCTCGCAGTAAGGCTTGTAAATGCTGCATTCTGACAGCCCTCTGTGATGCTGGTAACATGTCCGCCATTTTGTGTTTGTTTTGGGGGTCTAAGTACATTGCCACCCAGTAATGGTCCTTGCCCTTTATGCTTTTTATACGGGGATCCCTCTTCAAACACTGGAGCATGAAGGCCCCACTAAATTGGAAGCGGTTGAGCGTCCTGGCTTCTGGTCATCGCCCAGGAGAATGTCGTCCTCGGTCTTATCCCCCCACCCACAGACAACACCAGGGATCCCCGAAAAGTTTAAAGCATGCTATTCTTGCTCCTCCTTCCCCTCCCAGCCACCATCCTCCTCTGACTCCTCTTCAGACTCCTGCTGACTTGTCTCAGATGGAGTAGCCCCCCTGGAAATTCATCCAGCATTGCGACTTCCTCATCTTCCAGCTCCTGCTCCTCGATGCCTTGATCAATGACACGACGCAATGCACACTCCAGAAAGAAGGTGTAGGGTATGATGTCAATGATGGTGCCCTAGCTGCGACTGACCAGTTTGGTGATCTCATCAAATGGACGCAGATGTCTCCATGCGTCGCAAATGAGCAGCCACTGGCGCAGTGAAAAGAAATCAAGCTCCCCAGAACCTGTCCTGCTGCAGAGTTCGTACAGGTAGATGTTAACAGCACGTTTCTGCTGGAACAGCCTATCAAGCATATACAAGGTGGATTTCCAGTGCGTAGGGATGTCACAAATCAGACGTCTGACGGGCAGGTGGTGTCGCTGCCGAATGTCAGTAAGGCGAGCCATGGCAGTGTAAGATCTTCTAAAATTTCCTGGCCTGCCACAAGACATCCTGGACCCCAGAGTATTTATCAATGAATCGCTACACGACTAAGTTCAGGACGTGTGCCATGCACGGCACGTGTGTCATTTTGCCCTGCTTCAGCACGCTCAGCAGATTGGCACCGTTGTTGAACACCACTTTACCACCTGTCAAATTGAGCGGGGTTAGCCACTGATCGGCCTGTGACCGCAGAGCTGAAAGCAGGATCTGTGTGGCCCTTGGTTTCCAGGCACAACAGCCGCAGCACAGCATGGCAACGTCTCACCTGGCATGTCGAATAAGTTCTGGGGATCTTGGGGGGTGCAGCAGAAGAGGCGGTAGCAGCGTAAAAGGAGGAGTCAGCCGAGGAGGAGACGGAGGATGGAGTAGGAGGAGGAGAAGAGGCAGGCCTGCATGCAATCCATGGCGGTAACACCAAATCCACACCGGTGCCATGGGTGACATGCTTCATGGCCGTCAGAAGGTTCACCCAGTAGGCAGTAAAAGTTTAGTACCTTCTTTGCCCATGTTTTCTAGACCACGTGTCTGTGGTCAGATGTATCTTGGCACCGACACTGTGTGCCAGAGATATATTCAATTGCCGCTGAACGTGGCCATATAGCTCTGGGATGCCCTTCTGGGAAAAATATTTCCTTACGGGGACCTTCCATTGCGGTGTGCTAATGGCCACACATTTTCTAAAGGCCTCCAAGTCCACCAGTATTCATAGCAGTAGTTGGGGAACTAGCCCATCGGTCAGATTATTTGGCATCATCAACTTTTTAAGTTCGAACATTTGGGCCACAGAAGCCTGCCTTCTGCCAGATGAGTGCAACAACGGCATGGTGGAAGGTGGAGTGGAGGTGGAGTGGAGGACAAATAGGAGGAGAGAGGAGAAGGAGCGCGGGGAGTGTGACTTTGTGGGCTCTGACGGCCTTGCTCCCACTGGGCTTGGTGATGGGAGGCCAGGTGCCTTCTTAAGGCGGTCGTCACTAGGTGAGTGTTGAGCTTACTGCGACTTATGCGTTGACAGCACAGGCTGCAGATGGCAACACTATCGTCAGCAGCTGACACATTTAAAAAAAAAACACACTGCAGAGCCATGTCCCAGCATCCTGGGAGCGCAAGATGTGACCGGGCATGGTGGATGGCTCACTCCAGATACATTTGCAGTCTGCTTTTTGCCTCCTGTGCACTGCGAGTTCTGCCTGCTTCTCCTCCTTCTCCTCCCTATCTGTTGCTCCATCTCTCCATCTCTCCATCTGAACTCCCCTCCTCTTCCTCTTTTGTGGGCACCCACGTGACATCCATCGACACATCACCTTCACCACCACTGACATTAGAGATCTCGGAGTAGGCAGCAACAGCGGGGACCACCCTCCTTGGGCTGATCTGTGTACTGTCATCAGACCACTTGGTGGCAGTTGTTGCTACCTCCTCTTCCTGATCCAATGCCAAGAATGGCTGCGCATCGGTAAGGTCTGGAAATGGATTGGAAAATAATTCCTCTGACTCCAGTGGAGGGGCTATGGTGGTGGTGTCTTTAGGGGTGCACACAGCAGAGAGTGAGGAGGGTGCAGATACCGAGGTTGAGGAGGGTGCAGAAGTGAAAGGCTGAGTGAGCCACTCAACCAACTCTGGTGTGTCCTTTGACATAATAGCTCGCAGCTTCTCCAACTTCCCACTTAGGTTCTAGTCTGGTGCACCTACCCGACCCCTACCACCCCTGCAGAATGGCCTGACTCTTCCTCTGCCTGTCATTTTAAAAATGTCAAGTATAAATTACATAGAAAGAAAGGCACTCAGATATCTGGTGTTTTATCAAAGTAGGAGAATATTCATTAATTCAGATAAAATGACCGTGCTATTTAAACATTAAAATAAAGAGAAAATGGTGAACATGTCTTTATCTCTATCTGTGACTTGTAGCCGTGATCTGTAAGGATTCTGTTAGGGTATATCGCAGGCCTCAATTAGTATTTGGTGGAAGCCGGTATATCACACCCCTCAATCAGCATTTTGTCGAAGCAGGTATATAGAATCCCTTAATCATTATTTTGTAGAAGACGGTATAGCACATCCCTCAATCAGTATTTTGTAGAAGCAGGTATATCAAACCCCTCAATCAGTATTTTGTGGAAGCAGGTTTATCGCAGGCCTCAATCAATATTTTGTGGAAGCAAGTACATGAAACCCCTCAATCAGTATTTTGTGGAAGCAGGAATATAGAACCTCTTAATCACTATTTTGTAGAAGCAGGTATATTGAACCCATGAATCAATATTTGGTGGAAGCAGGTATATCGCACCCCTTAATCAGTATTTTTTGGAAGCCGGTGTATCGCTGGCCTCAATCAATACTTGGTGGAAGCAGGTATATTGCACCCCTCAATCAGTATTTTGTGGAAGCAGGTATATAGAACCCATTAATCAGTATTTTGTAGAAGCAGGTATATCACACCCCTCAATTAGTCTTTTGTGGAAACAGGTATCTAGAACACCTGAATCAATATTTGGTGGAAGCAGATATATAGCACCCTCAAACTGTATTTTGTGGAAGCAGGTATATAAAAACCCCTTAATCAGTATTTTGTGGAAGCAGGTATATCGCACCCCTCAATCAGTAGTTTGTGGAAACAGGTATATAGAACCCCTGAATCAATATTTGGTGGAAGCAGGTATATCACACCCCTCAATCAGTTTTTTGGGGGGCAACAGGTATATCACACCAGTTGCAATTAGTTACTCCAATAGCGTTTGTCCCTTTATATAGCTGTGGTATCGCAGCAGAACCGCACACAACTGCTGCACAATACAAATGCACTATAATATACTTTCTATGTTAGTATATCACATCCCTCACTATATCACACATATCGATAGCACACCTATACCAGTCCTTAAAAAGACTTTTGTGGCCCTATTAGCTAGCGTTTGGTGTCCCTAACAGCCTGTCCCTGCTCCACAAAGCAACCTCTCCCTACGCTGGCAAAACACAGAATGTAAAATGGCTGCCAGATCGGGTTCTGTTATAGGGCGGGGGTGTGTCCATGTGCTGAAGCAATGCTGAAATTCTCCAATGCTCATGTCAGAGGGGCTGAGTGGGGAAAGAAGGTGATATGTCTGTCTCAGCTCTGTATGCGGACAACCCCTTTATGTATAAGAAAAACGTTGGTACTTGTATAATTTTAGTCTTTGTGGGATTTGTCAGAAAGTGGGACCATCAAGAAATTTTCCCAAAACACATTGTGAAATCTAAAATTTACATTTGTGGGTTCGTACATGCTTTAGCACTATGTGCTATATACATCAAGCTGTGCATTATGATAATTTAAGCAACCTTTAATAGACAGCAAAGGTTTTTTTTTATTGTAGAATAAATTGTTCACCATTCTGGAGACATTATGCATACTGCTTTATCTCATTTTACTTTCAAACACACTCTCTAGCCTTATAAACTTATTTCTCCTGCAAGAACAATGAAGACATTAACATGATCTATTTAAATAAATTGTGCTGAAACGGCTGCAGTTATTTCCGAAGCCGAGACACCGTATTTTAATACAAACAAAGTAAGATCAATTTAGCAAATGAATTTAAATAATCATAAATTTATATTGTCTGTAAACCCCAACCTTTAAACGGTATAAAATCGCATTAACATTTTAAATGGTGCAATCATTTCATCACAAAATGCACTCACAAATAGAAGAAGTAAAATGAGGGTGATAAATTCAAAGCATGATCTCTGTCTGATCAGAGCTACCTATAGAGGATCTATCACCGATCCTGACATTTCTATTTTAGCAAATTACTTGTATTCCTCACAATATAGCGATTCTGGAGGACACAGCATTTTACTGTTCATCTGTTATTCCTCCTTGAAATTTATGAATTATCACCATGAAAATGTGTGATAATGTGATGGAAAAGTGAATCCAGCCAGCAAAGGAGGCAATATGGACAATCACAATGCATTAGTAATGTTATGTATCAACTTCCCCAACGTAATAAATTACATTTGCTGAAGCGAGACAACCCCTTTAAACATCCAACCCATTTTTAACAGCCGTCAAGACGGATGACATTCCAACCGCCATTAAAAATTGACCTATTGACTTCCATGGGGTCCCTCAGGCAGTCAAAACGGTCAAAATTAGGACTTTTTTTTTAATCCTGGTATTTACAGTCCTTTAAAAAAGCTGACATGTCCATCCAGCCGGCTTTCACTGTAGTGTGAACAACGTCTTCGATAGACAAGTCAGGAGAGCTCACAAGACCATGTAATGCATGTGATTCTTTTTCTGCCCCCATCTGCGATTATATTAGTTTCACCTGTTTCCACTTGCTCTAGTGCTGACCTAGGAGGCGCATAACATCCATGCAAGTGCAGATAAACATTTGCATATTGTGATTTTTTTTTGCAGAATAATATCAAATATCTTTATACTACCAAAAACTATTCTTGATAGGTCTATTATCAATTCAGTCAAAAAAATCAAGTGAAGTGAAAGAAAATTAATGAAAGCAGCACTGCTGAAGATAACTGCATGCTTAACCTGCTAGAGGTAAGTGCATCAGGCTTTCAAGGCATTTGGTAGTATTTTTGACAATGTATGCAGGAAACATTGTGTGCCAGAATGCACAAGGCCTATGACAATAGCTAGTCCTGCTGAGTGGAACACATCGGCAGTAAGAGTTATGAGAGTCTGCTTGTTGCTGTAACCGCCAAGCATTGCACCTGTCACGGAATGTGTACAGGAAACAAGACAACACAAAATGAATATATGACTCACTGGATCCAAAACTAAGGAACAAAAAGGGAGACCCCTGCATAAGACCTGGCTCTCTCCCTTACTGCTCAGCCTATGCGAAAATCCCAATGGTAGATGATCGCATATCCTCGTACCTCGACTGTATAACACCTGAAGACCCTACAATAGTGAGGGGACACGACCACCAGCTCCCTACACTAGATACGGAGGGAGTCAGGGTCACCTGGGATCCAGCAAACAGAAAAACACAAATGAATGCACAACACTTATCTTGTAGAAGACTGGGAAGTAGGATCAGCATGCACACACACTCCAGGAAGTAATATAAACCGCAAACTGATGCACTATGGGGAGGAATTTAAAGGGATGCAATCAGTACAACTACATGACAGCTGAGCGAGGCTAACGAGATGAGGAACTGAAAGCAAAACAAAGGAAGCTCAAGGAGGAGGTTCTGAAAGGCATCTGTCAGAGCTTCTCAGATGTCTGGTGGTGACAGCACCTTGTAAAGTATTGCTGTGTTGCCTGTACCCTCTGTGACGCTGGGTATGCTCTGTATGCGCGATTGTACGGGCGTTTGCAATCGCGCATACAGGAACGCGCTGTAAAACGCTCAGGTGTGAACCCAGCCTAAGTGAAAGAGGCTGCATCCGCCACACTAGTTGCCTCAATCTTAAGAACATGCATATTTAAATTGATGAGTCTGTATCCTACATTGTGCCACGCTTGTGTAGGGCCCAGAGACCAGTTGGGCCATTACAACCCCCTTACATTCTTACAGTTGATTCCTACGTGATGTCACTAGAAAAAATTGTTCCGGAAATAGTAACGCTAATAATTACAATTGATCATTTAACGGGGTGCTCTAGGATCATAACATTGAAGAAGAGGGTGGATAAAGTTCATGTAGTAGCATGTAAGGGAGTGGCAATGTCTACTTTTTCATTTAATGTTACTCTCAAGGCATGTTCACAACTGTTAAACAGACTATTGTTATTGTCACTGATGGAAAATCTTTGCTAATCTTGGCTAACCACCCTGTTTCTCCCCTATTGGTAGGAGTGGGCTGGTCCTACTTCCTGCCAGGAAGGGGAGTTCCAGTCTAGCTAGAGCGAGGAGAGAGGAGAAGAGGAAGAAGTTCCTGTTCTGGTGGTGAATGAGAAAGCAAATGCAGAGCTCCTGCTCCCAGGAACCGTATCTTATTCCCCTGTGAGGAAAACTCTTGAACCAGATATTCTTCTCCCTTGAGAACAACTAAATCCTGCCTCAAGACAACACTTGAATGACAAGACATGAGAGTGATCAGCTACATACAGCTTTACAGAAATTGCTGCAAGTTGAGGGACAACAACTCAGACACCACCACCTACTTAGAACATCACTAGGTCAGACTAATATTAAGCCTGTACAAAAGTGGACACCTATATTCACAAGTCTCTGCTAGTCCCCACCTATTGCCATTCAGCCTGCCACCACACCTCCTCATCTGGTGCCATAAACTGTACTTTGCATTTATTGCTCACGGATGTGCCATAACATATATTTTGCATCAGGTAAACAGAGACTTGTCACAGTGTGGTTCACTGTGACATAGGTTGCCATATTTCTCACACCTGTTGCTGTGGCATACTGGCAAGGAAAATTGCCATGGGCGACAAGTTGTTACGTGTGTACTGTTCTTCTTGTATGTTCTTGCTTTCCGCCCTGTTGTCTGGTTTTCGTGGGGTTAATGTCTTGGTCTGGGTGTCGTCACGATGTGCTATATATTCCTGTTAGCTGTGGGCCTGGGGGTCAGCCGGACTCCCTCTTTGCTAAGTGCAGGAGCTATGCACCTGCCCAGGCATATTCCATCTGCCCTGTCTGTATGGTCACCTAGTAAGACTTCAAGTTCACCTTGTCTTGGTCCTGCAGTGTCCCACATACAGTTGCAAGAAAAAGTATGTGAACCCTTTGAAATGATATGGATTTTTGCACAAATTTGTCATAAAATGTGATCTGATCTTCATACATAAAGGGAATCAACTCGGTAAAGGAGGAGAGCATATTTAAAAGAAGAAAAACTACCACAAGAGGACACAGTTTTAAATTAGAGGGGCAAAGGTTTAAAAGTAATAATAGGAAGTATTACTTTACTGAGAGAGTAGTGGATGCATGGAATAGCCTTCCTGCAGAAGTGGTAGCTGCAAATACAGTAAAGGAGTTTAAGCATGCATGGGATAGGCATAAGGCTATCCTTCATATAAGATAGGGCCAGGGACTATTCATAGGATTCAGATATATTGGGCAGACTAGATGGGCCAAAATGTTCTTATCTGCCGACACATTCTATGTTTCTATCTAAGTCACAACAATAGACAATCACAGTCTGCTTAAACTAATAACACACAAATAATTAAATGTTACCATGTTTTTATTGAACACACCATGTAAACGTTCACAGTGCAGGTGGAAAAAGTATGTGAACCCTTGTATTTAATAACTGGTTGAACCTCCTTTGGCAGCAATAACTTCAACCAAATGTTTCCTGTAGTTGCAGATCAGACATGCACAACGGTCAGGAGTAATTCTTGACCATTCCTCTTTACAGAACAGTTTCAGTTCAGCAATATTCTTGGGATGTCTGGTGTGAATCGCTTTCTTAAGGTCATGCCACAGCATCTCAATCGGGTTGAGATCAGGACTCTGACTGGGCCACTTCAGAATTTTCTTCTGTTTAAGCCATTCTGTTGTGGATTTTCTTCTATGCTTTGGGTCGTTGTCCTGTTGCAACACCCATCTTCTGTTGAGCTTCAGCTGGTGGACAGATGGCATTAAGGTCTCCTGCAAAATGTCTTGATAAACTTGGGAAATCATTTTTCTTTCGATGATAGCAATCCATCCAGACCCTGACGCAGCAAAGCAGCCCCAAACCATGATGCTTCCACCATTATACTTCTCAGTTGGGATGAGGTTTTGATGTTGGTGTGCTGTGCCTCTTTTTCTCCACACATAGTGTGTGTTTCTTCCAAACAACTCAACTTTGGTTTCATCTGTCCACAGATATATTTTGCCAGTACTACTGTGGAACATCCAGGTGCTCTTGTGCAAACTGTAAATGTGCAGCAATGTTTTTTTTGGACAGCAGTGGCTTCCTCTGAGGTATCCTCCCATGAAATCCATTCTTGTTTAGTGTTTTACGTATCGTAGATTCGCTAACA
Organism: Bufo gargarizans; assembly: GCF_014858855.1. Classification (NCBI taxonomy): domain Eukaryota; kingdom Metazoa; phylum Chordata; class Amphibia; order Anura; family Bufonidae; genus Bufo; species Bufo gargarizans. The sequence continues at coordinate 356,370,934 of NC_058085.1, read as the reverse complement.
GGGATGTTAGCATATGCCAGAGACTTTTGTAAGTCTTTAGTTGACACTCTAGGATTCTTCTTCATCTCATTGATCAGTCTACGCTAAGCTCTTGCAGTCATCTTTACAGGACGGCCACTCCTAGGAGAGTAGCAGCAGTGCTGAACTTTCTCCATTTATAGACAATTTGTCTTACCATGGACTGATGAACAGCAAGGCTTTTGGAGATACTTTTATAACCCTTTCCTGCTTTATGCAAGTCAACAATTCTCAGGTCTTCTGAGATCTCTTTTGTGCGAGGCATCATTCACATCAGGCAATGCTTCTTGTGAAAAGCAAACCCAGAACTGGTGTGTGTTTTTTATAGGGCAGGGCAGCTGTAACCAACACCTCCAATCTCATCTCATTGATTGGACTCCAGTTGGCTGACACCTCACTCCAATTAGCTGTTGGAGATGTCATTAGTCTAGGGGTTCACATACTTTTTCAACCTGCACTGTGAATATTTCCTCGATGTGTTCAACAAAAACATGGTAACATTTAATTATTTGTGTGTTATTAGTTTAAGCAGACTGTGATTGTCTATTGTTGTGACTTAGATGAAGATCAGATCACATTTTATGACCAATTTGTGCAGAAATCCATATCATTCCAAAGGGTTCACATACTTTTTCTTGCAACTGTATGTGTATAATGGGACACTTCAAACATCTTATGATGCTGAGCACACAAGAAAGAAAGACATGCAAAAGAGAGGCAGCATGGTTGAAAAGCAAGTCAGTCCTGCCCACAGGGAACCACTTTGTATTTATGGAGCAAGGAAGTGAAAGTTTCACCCCTAGAGCTCCTCCTTCGTCTCCAGCTTTGGGCCGCGAAAGTAACAACACCATTGTGCATCCTGATCAGCCCCAAAGGAGGATTGGACTGCCGGAGTAACCGTCAGCCCCAGAGGGAGAGCTATCCGTAAACCCTGCACCGGCTAGTGCAGCAGAAGCGGCCGGAATTTCTACCTCGCCACCCAGGAGAAGGAACGGGATCGTCTTCAACCCAGTAGATTTGCGGCCGACGATACACCAGTGCCAGATAAGAGAAGTGCGGCCCATCCGGATCAGCGCAACCAAGCAGCTCATCCCATGAGGTTCAATGACTCTATTGACCCAGTTGAGAGCCCCGATCTCTGAAGCCCTGACTGAAGAGCCGGCAATGCACCAGAGTGAGGGAGAGGGCCCAGTTCACAGTGCCCAAGTGCGACCAGGAAATTTAGCCCTGGCTTCTCAGAGGTACGAGGAGGTTTACAGACTCATTTGGGAGGCTCACCAGGAGTATACAGCGCGCCATTATTATTATTAGCCCCAGACTTCGCCCCCAATTCCGGAGGAGATTCTTGCTGACGGAGTCGCGTAGGGAGATCAAGTGGTGCCCATCCCCGAAGGGTAACTAGAGATAGTTTAACGAACCAGGACCCATCTCTACAGCTGACAGATCGCGGGCAAGCCCGGAATCGCCTATGGGAACGAGAAAAATCCTGGACCATCAAGAAAAACAAGCCTTAACGGAAATGAGCTTTATACCTGTAAGTAGCTGGCATGTGAAGATTACGGCGCTTCAACGTCAGGGGAGCAAGGAGGAGATTCAGAGGAAGCGGGCGGTGCTGGGCTCCTTCACAGTGGACGTGGCTGGGCTCCTGAAACGTTGGTAACAGCCCCTTGGGCTCCTTATTAGCCTCATTTGCATATAAATGAAATCGGTTTTTTTATTGAATAAAAGCACTCAGAGCTATGGGAAATGTATATTGTAGACGTGCTAGGGGAGATCTAGCAACTCATTTCCTCAGCTCTATAGGCTCAAACTAGCTGACATAATTCCTTTAAAGGGAACCTGTCACTGGGATTTTGTGTATAGAGCTGAGGACATGGGTTGCTAGATGGCCGCTAGCACATCCGCAATACCCAGTCCCCATAGCTCTGTGTGCTTTTATTGTGTAAAAAAAACAATTTGATACATATGCAAAAGAACCTGAGATGAGTCCTGTACGTGAGATGAGTCAGGGACAGGACTCATCTCAGGTTAATTTGCATATGTATCAAATAGTTTTATTTTACACAATAAAAGCACACAGAGCTATGGGGACTGGATATTGCGGATGTGCTAGCGGCCATCTAGCAACCCATGTCCTCAGCTCTATACACAAAATCCCGGTGACAGGTTCCCTTTAAGTCTTGCAGGAAATAAGAGCAATCTTGATTGTATGATAGCATCAAAGAAGCAGGATGACTGGTGTTTTTTCGCTAAAGGTTCTCAAACCTCTCAGGTTGAGAGAATTTGTTATACAAATCTCTAACTCCTCCATGAGATATTACACAGATCGATCAGCCACATTATTCATTTATCTTCCTGATTTGTTGCTTAGGGGGGTTACATATTTCTGATTTTGACAGTTTCCTTCAGATGATTTTTTTTTTATGTTGACTTTATTCTGGATCAACAAAGGAAAGTAATTTGGGAGCAGATGTTTGTCTTTTTTAATCCCATCTCTCAGCTTTCTCTGGTTGCTTGACACTCTATTAAATTATTAGATTCTGACCTTTTCTACAGGTTGCAATGACCTGCAACACATACTTCAAAATGTATGGGATTTTTACTGTTATTTTCCCTAGTTGCAATTTTTTCCAGTGGACAGAGAACATGACTGCTATGAGGGCTGTGGTAGGAGTGGGCCCATACTCTACCTGCTTCCAGTACACTGTCATAGCAGCTACCTATACAGTACCCCAGACCTCAGGGTATCTTCAATTGTTTTGCTATGTTAATGCTATGTTATGTAATGTAAGTAAACCAGCATCAAGAGTTATGGTTGGCAGGGACTGGGTTAATCACTCTGTTCCTCCCCTCTTGGTAGGAGTGGGATGGTCTTTCTTCCTGCCAGGAAGGGGAGTTCTCGCTAAGACAGTGAGGAAGAAAGAAGCATGTCCAATTGCTCATGGCCCTAGAGTCTTAGGGATTAGCAAGAGAACCTATTCCCATGTGCAGTGGTGTAGCTATAGGGGTCGCAGCGGTTGCAGTTGCGACCAGGCCCCTAAGCCAGGGGGCCCTGAGGGGCCCCCTTGCCAGTGGTACTGTACTTTTCTCTTTATAAGATGCAGTGCATCTTAAAAAGGGAATACTAGTGAACTCTTCCATAATGGAAGCCCTCACTAGTAGGCAGGTGGAGGAGGGGGGGGGGGGGTTAAGTGCTGTGAGCGCTGTACTTACTCCTCCTTCTGTTTACTCTTCTCAGGTCCTGCGCTGCTGTGTGCCTGCAGAATCATGACGTACAGAGCGCACTCTGACGTGACGCTGCAGGAGGTCATGTGACTGCAGCGCAAGACCTGAGAAGAGAGCCAGGACAGGGAGAGTGGCGGCAGGATACAGGAGAAGTAAGTTATTATTTTACAGTCTGATTTGAGGTCTGATATGGAGGTCCTGGAGAGGTTTAATGGGGAGTCTGGAGGTCTTACTGGGGGTATGAAGTGGTCTGACTAGGGGTTCTGGAGGTCTGGAGAGGTCTAATGGGGGTTCTGGAGGTCTCACTGGGGGGTTCTGGAGTGGTCTGACTGGGTGGTCTTGAGGTCTGACTGGGGGTCTGGAGAGGTCTAATGGGGGGTCTAAAGGTCTGACTGGAGGTTTAGAGAGGTCTAATGGGGCGTCTGGAGTTCTGACTGGGGATCTGGAGAGTTATAATGGGGGGTCTGGAAGTCTGACTAGGGGTCTGGAGAGGTCTAATTGGGGTATAGACATCTGATTGGGGGTCTGGAGAGGTCGAATGGGGGGTCTGGAGGTCTGATTGAGGGTCTGGAGAGGTCTAATGGGGGTCTGGAGGTCTGATTGGGGGTCTGGAGAAGTCTAAAGGAAGGTATGGAGGTCTGACTGGGGGTCTGGAGAGGTCTAATGGGGGTATAGACATCTGATTGGGGGTCTGGAGGTCTAATGGGGGTCTAGAAGTCTAATAGGGGTCTTATCTGAGGTCTGATATTGGGTCGGGGTCTTACATGGAGGTCTAATGGGTGGGTCTAATCTGAGGTCTAAAGAGGGTTTGGTCTGAGATGGGGGGTCTCATTTAGGGTTTTATATGGGGGTCTGATCTGAAAGGGGTATTTTTGCACAATATAAAGGGGTGTTTTTGTACTGACGCTCTGTGTGGTACCAGTATTTTCAAGGGGACTGTTTCTGACGGATAACATTGGGGGCACAGTGGACACAGTATTGTGGTGGCAGGATGCGGTGTTGAGAAGGTGAGGAGGAGGATGGAAAAGTAGGAAAGTAAGATGTCTGTTTGTTAAACTCTGCAGAGACGAGGCGCGGCTGAAAGAAGTCCCCATAGCGGTCTTGTCTGAGAGGAGAAGAAGAGGAAATAGAATATCTACATCAGAGAAGAGAAGTCACTGGATGTAAGAGGTATGACCCTGTATGTTCTGTAGCGCTGTATGTAATGTTTTCCAAGTATGTCTTTAAAGGGGTTGTGAAGGACTTTGATGCAATTGCCTATATGCTTCAGTTTAATTCTCTCCCTGCTATTTTAAGGTCTATATTGTTTGGTTCCAAATGTCAAGAATGAATGTATTCGTGTACCGAACAGGGAGGCTGAAATTATGTTTGTATGTGGGATGGAAAGTACTTTTCTGAAAGTGTTAAAAGTTGTAAATGTTCTGGCCAGCAGACAATTGAGCTGTGTGTATTCTGAAAGTGTTAAAAGTTGTAAATGTTCTGGCCAGCAGACAATTGAGCCGTGTGTATTGTTAAAACTCAATTATCTAGCCGGGCCCAGAGGAGGAGTTTTATGCTGCATAAATTGTGAGTTCTGTGCGCCAGTAAAGTAGTCTCGTGTTTCCAGCATTAAGTTGACTCATGTGTGGATTACTCGGCGATTCCAGGGATATTCCTACTCGTGGAATATTGGGTGACTTTCTTTCATGGGAAGAAGGGAATGCTTGACGGGGATATTTTCTACTACCGTCACAACTGGTTGGCAGCAGCGGGATTTTCCCTTCTACTTTCCTTTACACCAGGATTCCAAGCAGACACTGGGAACAGTGAATGGAAGGCTGGTACACCCTGCTTAAAAGAAATACACTGAAAGAACTACTGGAAGTCCGTGGAAGGATTGCTAGCAACAAAACCAAGCGGGTCATTATAGCAGAATTAATGGAGCTAGACCAGGAGAACTTGGTTGCAGCAACGCCAGCAGTACAAGAGATGGGGACACCAGTGATTCAGGAGGAGGAATCACCAGCCAACAAGGCAATGAGAGAGAAGCTAGCATGGTTCGGTCCGAACCCAACGGCGGATGTGGTGCTGAAAGTGATGAACCTGTTAGCGGAGGAGGCTAAACAAATAAGAGACGCAGAGCTACAGTTAAAACTGGCAGCAGTCCAACAAGCAGCCGCACATTCTCCAAACAGTGAGTACAGTACAGCAGACACAAGGAAGATTCCGTTTAGCGCTTTTAAAGCTTTTGATGAAAAAGACAGTGAAATTGATAATTACCTGGCAGATTTTGAGCGACAATGTAACCTGCACCGAATAGATAGAGGAGAGTGGGTCTCAATATTGTCAGGCAAACTGTCAGGCAAAGCTTCTGATGCTTTCCGGACCGTGCCAGAGCAGGAGATCCATAGCTACGCCAGGGTTAAAGAAGTGCTCCTGGCTCGTTATGCAGTAACCCCGGAGTCCTACCGACAAAAGTTCAGGGACTCACGCAAAACCACGAAAGACTCTTACGTGGAATGGGCATGCCAGTTATCCCTGTCGGCCTCTAACTGGGTCCACAGCAGCCAGGCCACCACCGCAGAGGACATTTTGCAACTAATGCTCCTGGAACAATTTTACGAGCACATCCAGACGGATGTCAAAGACTGGGTGAGAGATCGCCGGCCCATGACTCTACCAGAGGCCGCTAAGTTGGCGGATGAATATGCGGATACTCGCAAGACGAACCCGGTCACACCACGGGTACAACCTCCACGACCAACGGTGCCCTCATACCCACCCGCCGCTAGATACCAACCTCCTAACAGACCGGTGACATCTAGCCCTCGCTATCCACGCCAGGAGGGCAATGAACAACGCTGCTTCCGGTGCAAACAGCTGGGTCACTACAAGCAGAATTGCCCCATGGACAACAACACCAGGTCAAATTGGTCTCGACCTGGGTACCGCCCCCCAGCAGCAGCCCATTGTGTAGACTCGGCTTGGGATCCCCAGGAACTGGGTCAGGAAGAACCTATTGGGCACCCTTTACGAAGCCCTCATGGTACAATCTGTTATTACGGACAACAGGAAACACCATTGTCAGCTGGTCATGGTTAATGGAAAAACCGCCCGGGGATTAAGAGACAGTGGGGCAACCATCACGTTGGTACAAAGACACCTTATTAAGGCATCAGAGAAACCGGGGAAATCAATTGCTGTGAGAGTGGCAGGGGGGGCAGTATACCGTATCCCTACTGCACAGGTACACCTAGACTGGGGGGCGGGAGCTGGCATTGTTCATGTGGGCGTCATGAAAGACTTACCTTCTGAAGTCATCTTGGGCAACGACATTGGCCCCCTGACTTCGGCGTTCGCCTCTACCCCCGCTCAGGAGGCCCACGCAGTAACCACCAGAGCACAAAGTCGCGCTGCCGAGAGCCATCCACTTCCTACTGAGACCCAGGTAAGCCAACCCAACCTACCCTTGACTGTAGAACCCCTACCCTGGGACACCCCAGAGGACTTTGGGCGGGAGGTGACCGGAGACCCTTCCCTCAGAAAGTATCGAGAGAAAGCCAGGAGGGGCCAAGGGGGATTAGAGAAGGAGCAATTTATCTGGGAGAACGGCCGCTTGTACAGGCTCACCGAGACCCGGGGTAATGCACCAGGGCCTAAGCAAAAACGCCAGCTGGTAGTTCCCCGGAAATACCGGCAGGAGTTATTGAGGATTGGGCACGACGTACCCTTGGCAGGCCATTTGGGAATACGCAAGACAGGGTATCGGGTAACTCAGAACTTTTTCTGGCCTGGGGTATCTGACGACGTCAGGGCGTATTGTCAAACGTGCGAGGTATGCCAACGTATAGGTAAAAAGGGAGACCACCCAAAGGCTAAACTAGTTTCCATGCCCATTATTGAAGAACCGTTCACAAGGGTAGCCGTGGACATTATAGGGCCCCTGGCCCAACCTAGCTGTTCCGGCAAGCGGTATATACTCACCATAGTAGACTACGCCACCCGTTACCCCGAAGCGGTAGCTCTCTCTAACATACAGGCTGAGACCGTAGCAGAGGCCCTAGTTAAAGTATTTTCCCGAGTAGGCTTTCCCAAGGAGGTTCTGTCCGACCAAGGTACCCAATTCACGGCCGAGGTAACCCAGCAGATATGGAAAACCTGTGGAGTTAAATCCCTGACTAGCTCCCCATACCATCCCCAGACTAACGGCCTGTGCGAGCGCTTCAACGGAACGCTAAAGCAAATGTTGAAGTCGTTCACGGGGGCATACAAGGATTGGGAGCGATTCCTGCCACACCTTCTCTTTGCCTACCGAGAGGTGCCGCAGGAATCGACCGGATTCTCACCCTTCGAACTTCTCTATGGGAGGCGGGTGAGGGGGCCCTTAGATCTCATCAAGGATCACTGGGAGGGGCAGACAGAGATTGAGGGGACCCCGGTTGTACCTTATGTCCTGGAGCTGAGGGACCGCATGGAGGAATTAGCCCAGACAGTGCGAGAGAACCTCCGGGCGGCCCAGCAGCGCCAGAAGGTATGGTATGACCGACGGGCTAGGCAGCGGAGCTTTCAGATAGGCCAAAAGGTCATGGTATTAAGACCGGTCCGAACAGACAGGCTCCAGGCCGCCTGGCAGGGCCCCTATAAAGTTATAGGACAGATATGCGACACGACCTACACGATAGCCAGCTGCGAGGATGAAGATGTGAAACGAACCTTTCACATCAACATGCTCAAGGCCTATCAGGAACGGGCAGAGGAGGTAGCCGCTATCTGTGCACCAGCAGGAGAAGACACAGAGACCCTACCCCTTCCCGACCTATTGGGCAGTAACAACGGGATGACCCAGATAAAGAAAGTCCAGCTAGGTGAACAGCTGGAGCCGCAAGAGCGGGCTCAAGCTGTCCGCTTACTAGAAACAAAACAGGCCACATTCTCTCAGGAGCCTGGATACACACTCCTAGCCATACACAAGGTAGAGACTCCAGGACAGGCACCCCTGAGACAGCCCCCTTACCGTATCCCCGAAGCAGTCCGGGAAGGGATGCGGAAGGAAATAGATGAGATGCTTCGGCTAGGCGTAATTGAGCCCTCAGAAAGTCCTTGGGCCTCGCCGGTAGTCTTAGTGCCAAAGAAGGATGGGACAACCCGCTTCTGTGTAGATTACCGGCGCCTCAACGACAAGACAGTTACGGACGCCTATCCGATGCCACGGATGGACGAGCTGCTTGACCGTATCTCTGCAGGGAAGTATCTGACCACAATAGACCTATGCAAGGGATATTGGCAGATTCCCCTAGCAGAAGATGCCATACCCAAGTCGGCCTTCATCACCCCGTTCGGCCTATACCAATTCCGGGTTATGCCGTTCGGGATGAAGAACGCCCCGGCCACCTTCCAACAGATGGTGGATCAGTTACTTGGGGGTCTCCAGAGCTTTGCATGCGCTTACCTGGATGACATCGCCATCCATAGCGATACTTGGGAGGCGCACCTAGAGCACATAGGGGTAGTATTAGATAGGATCAGGGGGGCCGGGCTGACCCTGAAACCCGACAAATGTCACTTGGGTATGGCGGAGGTACAATATTTGGGCCACCGAGTAGGATGTGGTAAGCAACGGCCGGAGCCGGCTAAGATCGAGGCTGTTGCCAATTGGCCCACTCCCCACACCAAGACACAAGTCATGGCTTTCTTAGGCACAGCCGGCTATTACAGACGCTTTGTACCCGACTATAGCGCCCTGGCCAAACCCCTGACCGACTTGACCAAAAAGAAGCTACCCCGACAAGTCCTGTGGTCCCCGGAATGCGAGGTGGCTTTCCAAGCACTAAAGACTGCTCTGGTTAATGCTCCGGTGTTGGTTACCCCAGATCCTAACAAAAGATTTATTGTCCACACAGACGCTTCAATGTTTGGACTGGGGGCAGTACTGAGCCAGATCGGGGAGGATGGAGGTGAGCACCCGGTGGCATACCTGAGTCGGAAGCTGTTGCCAAGGGAAGTCAGCTATGCCACCATTGAAAAAGAGTGTTTGGCCTTGGTGTGGGCACTCAAAAAGCTCACACCTTACCTTTATGGCCGGGCGTTCACTCTCATCACCGATCACAACCCCTTGGTGTGGCTTAACCGGGTTTCAGGGGACAACGCCCGTTTGCTACGCTGGAGCTTGGCCTTACAGCCCTATGACTTTACGATTCATTATCGCCCAGGCAAGCAAAACGGGAATGCCGATGGATTGTCACGCCAAACGGATTTAACCTCGGACTAAAAGCTCTGAACCCGTCAACCCTACTGGACCAGGAAAGGTCCAACCGAGTTGCCGGAGCAGGGAGAAAAAGGGGGGCCATTGTGAAGGACTTTGATGCAATTGCCTATATGCTTCAGTTTAATTCTCTCCCTGCTATTTTAAGGTCTATATTGTTTGGTTCCAAATGTCAAGAATGAATGTATTCGTGTACCGAACAGGGAGGCTGAAATTATGTTTGTATGTGGGATGGAAAGTACTTTTCTGAAAGTGTTAAAAGTTGTAAATGTTCTGGCCAGCAGACAATTGAGCTGTGTGTATTCTGAAAGTGTTAAAAGTTGTAAATGTTCTGGCCAGCAGACAATTGAGCCGTGTGTATTGTTAAAACTCAATTATCTAGCCGGGCCCAGAGGAGGAGTTTTATGCTGCATAAATTGTGAGTTCTGTGCGCCAGTAAAGTAGTCTCGTGTTTCCAGCATTAAGTTGACTCATGTGTGGATTACTCGGCGATTCCAGGGATATTCCTACTCGTGGAATATTGGGTGACTTTCTTTCATGGGAAGAAGGGAATGCTTGACGGGGATATTTTCTACTACCGTCACAGGGGTTACCCTTTTTTTTTTGTACGCCGCTGCCTTCTCTGCACTGTTTACCTGCTCATCACTGCAAATGCTACGGCGAGCAGGTGAACAAAGCAGAAAAAGCAGCTCTCATATGATCGCTTCCCTCTCTTCAAAGGGGACCCTGCCGATCTGATATTGATTGCCTATGCTGAGGTCATCAGTAGTAAAAAGAGGACAACCCCTTTAACCGTAGGACTGGAGGGAAGGCGTTAGGTTGAGAATTTGGGATAAGGGGGGTTTAATTTCTGCCTCAGGTAGCAGAAAAGCTAGGTGCACCAGTGCTGAGTGAAGAGGGGGCCCAAGCTGAACTCTTACACCAGGGTCAATGAGCCTTTAGCTACGTCCCAGCCCTTGTCAGACCACTACTTCAGAGAAACTGCATAAACAGTAGGAAACCTGGAAAGATACAGCTTTCCCAAAAGCTATGGTATGATATAGACAGCAGAGTGACCAGCACATCACAGCTTCACATACCCTACTGCAGGTGAGGGAATACAGTTCAGACACCCATCACCTAGAAAACAACCAGGACAGACCACCTCCAATCCTATACAGTGGACACCTAAATCCACATGTGCCAGCTAGAAGTGCAAGAGAGAGTTATCAGCAGGATAGCACATCTGCATTGAAGGGGTTGTCCAGCGGGTTCAGAGCTGAACCCGGACATACCCATAATTTCACCCAGGCAGCCCCCCTGATGTTAGCATCGGAGCATGCAATGCTCCGATGCGCTCATTTGTCCTGCACTGTATCACGCAAGGCAAGGGCTCTTTTATTTACAATAACACACTGCCGGGCAGAGGCTTCCGCCCTGCAGTGTGTTCGTGATGTCACCAGCTCTGATGTGCGGGCTTTAGCGCTGCCCTAGCCGTTTTACAGGCTAGGGCAGCGCTAAAGCCTGCCCATCTTTCCTGTTGACGTCACCAGACTCACTGTTGGGCGGAAGCCTCCACCTGACATCCCCATGGAGAGCCTAGTACTTCACCGGAACTCAAAAAAATGCCTTTGCCCTGCGCGATTTAGCGCAGGGCAAAGGAGAGCATCGGAGCATGAACTGCTCCAATGCTCAAGTCAGGGGGGCTGCCTGGGAGAAATGGGGATATATCCGGGTTCAGCTCTGAACCCGGACAACCTCTTTAATTGCCACTTATTTAGCCACCATACCTCCTCATCTGACAAAAATTGCACTTTATACAAATTACTGCTGGATGTTCAACAGATTATATTTTGAGGACTTTGTTCCCTTTCTGTGTGTGGGCAGCATCTTACATGAGACAATCAAGCACCTGCATATCCCAGGGTGCGTTGTAATTAGCTCTTTTTCAACCGTCACTGCATAGACAATAGACTATCACATGTAGGCCCAGAGATATATATGGTATTTAATCTCCCTAAAATGTCTTTCTCCGCTGTCTAGAAAGAGAGGAAGCTGAATACTGCGTGAGTGAATAGATGAATGGTTTCTGGGCCTCTTCACCATTTCTGAGATCACTATTCCGTCACTGAGACGAGGAAGACATCAGGGAAGCTACTGAGCATGTTAGTCCATCACTGAACACAGGAGAAGGTGGGGCAGAAGAATAAACAGCAGGGGGCGCTACCAGAGGGGAAAATGTAGTGTATAAAAAAAGAACAATATTTTTATTGCACATACAGTATAATGTAAGCAATACTTTATTTGAAATTCCCTATTCATTGCATAATAATTATTTTTGTTTCATAACCCCTTTACTAAAACAGACAAGTCAGGAGGGGTTATAGGTCCTCATTAAATATGGCTTATTTTCTTAAGCCAGCAAAAGGCCTCGGCTCCAGGGAACAGGATTGTTCGTGCAAGGCAAAACACAACCTTCAGACATCTCTGCTGGTGACTCGACTTTGCTTTAAAAACATTTTATTCCTCCTTATAGGTCAAGAGCTGCTAAGGCCATTAAGAATACACTGATGAAACAAATGTTCGAGTTAGGATCTGCTGATCGTGTACAGTCAGTTGATTCCACTTTATTGGTAATTGAATAGATTTCGCACATAAGAAATATGTGTCATCTACCTTGGCCCTACTCAGCAAAACAGAAAACGGCTTGATTTAATCTTCGCCGCTGCAATGTATCCAAATAGGACGCTTAAAGTGAGCCGCTGTACCGACGTGTAATCTGCATCTTGTGCAGTCTGTTGGCAAACACCTAAATACACCCCGGGGGCTGCAGTAGAGCAGTTTTTCAAAGTTATCTCACTGCAAAACTTGTGGAAAGTAAAATCCCAAGCTTCGATTCAGTGATAAAAATGACAAAGCAGCTGATGCATTCCCATATAAATTCCTTCTCACTGCAAAAAAATAAAAATAAAAATGCTTTAAGTTACCAGCATGCAGAGGTCCAATCCTTCTTCTTTACTGGAATTTGCATGGAACATTGAGTAATATAGCGATATGCGCGCTTTATTGTTTAAAATGCATCCCTTTTATATTCCAAGCAAAGGAAATGAGGGATACGTGGTGCACTGAGTTCAATACTTACAAGTGCAGAGCTTTATATTGGATTTCATTGGTATGCATAAGATAAACATTACCATAAACTATATTTTCTGAATTGGAGGAAATGTCAGTGCTATTTGTGCTGTTTATTGTATGTAGTTTATTGCACTGTGTTGCAAGTGGTGATGCTTTCTCCTTTAATTTATGACGGTTCTGACCTCCTTTTATACGAATAGCATGGAGCCTGGGATAACCAGCCCCGAAGCCATGTTGTTGGACACTACTGACACAATCCGCGGTCAGGAAGGGGCCTGTGGAAGTCACCCTATGGACTGTAAATTGGTTCTATAACATGGGGTGGGTTCATGCGTGTGTAGCATGCCACTGAGGAGACGGTGCTGAGAATGGGAGTGGTAGAGGCCCTGAGGAAGTGTTGTGTCATGGTGTACTTCCTCAGGCCATTGCTTCCTGGGGATCGGTGCGGAGGAAACGTAGTTTGAAGAATGAGGCCAGAAGCGAACGTTTAACAGTTTCTTTTTACTAAGTGCAAAGTATAGCTTTTGGTACATTTAATAGCAACAGATTAAAAGTGCAGTTTCTAGCACCAGTAAAGGAGGTATGGAGGCAGGTTGGATGGCTACAACTTAGCACTTGTGGGTATACGTGTCCACTGTCAGATCTAGAGTTGAACTTTAACTAGCCAAGTCGTAGTTTCGGGAGATGAGTGTCTGAGCCGTAGTGCCTCCCCTTACAGCAGTGTATGTAATGCAGTTTTCAGCTGTGTCTCAATTGTTTGCTTGAGGCTAAATCAAGTTGGTCTCCCTGGAGAACTTTTCAAAGGAGCAGGAGCTCAACAATGTTCTTTCTCTCCCTTCTCAATTTAATCAGAAAACTCCCCATCCTGGCAGTAAGCAGGACTAGCCCAATCCTACCAAGAGGGGAGGAACAGGGTGGTTAGCCCTGTTCCTGCAAACCATTTGCTAACCATATTGCCTACTGTAATGTACAACCAAAACATAAAATTACAATACTTAACAATACATACCTATATATTGTATAATACATTTGCAGATACACCCAGGTTTAGGGTTCTACACATGTCAATAAAGGGAGCGATTGGCATTCCACAGGGTCATAAGCAGACATTTGCGTGTAGTAACGAGATACCATTCTAGCCAACAGTCCTCCTGGAGGGGAGCTAAATTTGTACTAGGATCCCAGCGAATCGATGTGGGCCAACAAACTATCAACTGGTTGTCAGCAGAGGCTCCCTGCATTGGTTGTACCTGCAGCTGGGAGCAGAGTCTTCCTGAATTCTGAATCTGAAGCCAGAGTCTTCCACATAGAGAGAGATAAATTGAGGCCTATGGACTTATGTCCTGAGAAGCTTTTCGTGTGAACGCCAAATCTGGTCAAAATACCTTCCTAAGTATTTTGAATACTGATTTCTATCAAAGAAAGCAGTGCAGGAATAAACTGGCTGACATATCTAGCCTTTCAACAGAGGAGGAAGTGTCCAATGAGTTTCAAGGGAGTGACCACCGATCCAAAGTTTGCCCTGGGGCCCATAAAACTCTAGTTACGCTACTGTACATTGTCAGTGGGTCACCTGGAACTGGATACAGAGCATTGCACTATTGGCTTTGTTCTGCCCAGCTGAGTTTGAGAATCATTACAGATAATGTCTGCCTCAGTTTTGGTATTTCTGTAGTGATTAATGTGGTTATAGCACATCTAGCGGTGTTAAGTTATATTACACTTTGTTTTTCTGTTACAAAGACTACTGCATTGTGGGTGGTAAACTGCATTTTGGGAGTGAAACGCATCCTGGGTAAGAGAAGTCTCCAGTCTCCAGGACACATCAGCAGAGCTGTCCTTTTGCATATCTCCTTCTCAAACTCCACCATCCTTGCAAATGCAATATCTGGTGAGAGCTCTACCTTTGATTCAGGGATTTTGTGTGTTGCAGAGCTGTTCTGTTAGTTGTAATTGTTACTCAGGGAGTTATTAGAGTACAAAAAGTGCACAGGTCTAGCTTAGAGCCTTGACCAAAAAATCCCAAATTATATGAAATGAATGAACTGATCCCTTATTGGGGATCAAAGGGAATAAAACTTAACATTTAATGGTAATAAGGTTAGAATAAATGGCACAAAAAAGGATACAAAAAATAGACAAGCCCACCATTCTCACCCGGATGGTTGATGGACGGACAGATCTGTATGGATGGAGCCTGATTGGTGATGCCACAGGAAAGAAGTCCGATTCATGGAGGGTGCTGGTCACTGGAGTGCGTGCATTAAGGATGGTACCAGAATATACTAGACGGTAGGCAAGTCGGGAGTATTAGTCCCTAGTGTGTCCCTTGTGAAGGGGGAGGGGGATAGTCGACCCTACCTACCTATACGGAGTGCTTGCTCCGCAAGGAGCGACCCCGTCCGGATACGTAACCCTGGTACGGGCCGGTGTCCCTAGTAAGCCCTAAAGGTGTAAAGGGGACACCTTTAGGGCTTACTAGGGACACCGGCCCGTACCAGGGTTAGGTATCCGGACGGGGTCGCTCCTTGCGGAGCAAGCACTCTGTCTAGGTAGGTAGGGTCGACTAGCCCCCTCCCCCCTTCACCAGGGACACACTAGGGACTAATACTCCCGACCTTGCCTACCGTCTAGTATATTCTGGTACCATCCTTAATGCACGCACTCCAGTGACCAGCACCCTCCATGAATCGGACTTCTTTCCTGTGGCATCACCAATCAGGCTCCATCCATACAGATCTGTCCGTCCATCAACCATCTGGGTGAGAACGTTCCATTACTTACATTGGTGCCTATTCGTGCAATTGTTGTTGGCCCGTCTGGGCTTGTCTATTTTTTGTATCCTTTTTTGTGCCATTTATTCTAACCTTATTACCATTAAATGTTAAGTTTTATTCCCTTTGATCCCCAATAAGGGATCAGTTCATTCATTTCAGGGAGTTATTACTGTTAGATGTTAGACATGTAATCCTATGTATAGGCAGCCATTTTACCATGTGCTTTCACTGTCAATGCAAATGTTATAGTACATGCTATCCATGCTTATACATGTTATTTGTATTCTTGTAGTTTTGCCAAACAATCCTGTTTTACCAATCAACAATCCTGTTTTGCCAATAAACAAGTTAGACTACAAAGAACAGTCCTCTTATTTGGAAGACAGGAATGGTTTATGCTCAATGTCAGACTGCAAACTGTGTGAATGTGTATGAAGACAGAACAGGGTTACTGTAGACTGGACGCCTCTATAACAGACACAACAGGTAGGACATTGCTTTTCATGGCACTGACACTTCATCTCTTGGGTAACAAAAAAAAGGAATTAGAAAAGTGAGTCATCTGCTTGTGTAGACCCCATAAATACATTTAGAGTTTGAAATGAAAAAGTAGCAGGAGTGCAGTTCACCTGGTTTGTAAACCATATTTCCAGACTATTCTAATTATACTTATAGAATTGCTGGGCTTTTGTAAAGAGTGGAACTGATGCTTCTGTCTATGAAAAGCATCGGATGCTGATTATAATTATTGGTTGGCATCAATAATAAAATCAGCATCACCATATTCAATCATGCAGATTATTTGTGAGTTTGTGCATGAACCCAACAATATAAATACTCTGGAAATCAAGCCAAAGAGAGCACCAAACTTTTTTTTACTATAAGACATGTAGTACAGAAGCTCATGACAAGTTAAACATACAACTATTTAGTTCACTCAAATGTCCCCTCTAAATGTACTGATGCTTCCAAGAAAGTTGTAGGACCATAGTGACTTTAAAGATGTGGTTGACTGATCAAGGTGACTGAAATTTGGGGAACTGGAAAGGGTTTAAAGGCAAACAACTAGATTATTACATGGTTGGGGAAGTCTATCTTATAAAGATATTGGAAAAAAGGTGCCTTAAAGGGGATCTCATTGTGGTCAGAGTAGATTAATATGTGGTTTTGTAGAAAAAGAATCAGTATAACTTGTAATTCATTCATTGACATTCCTGCTCTTTCTACTTTTTAGTCCAGTGGGCGCTCCTACTCAGTCATTGGCAGCCTTCCCTCTAGGACTGTGAGAGAAAGCTGTCAATCAGTGGGCAAGTCCACATACTGCCTAAGCCCAGGTTAAGCATAAATTTCAATGAATAACTTACACTAAACTACTTACCAATCTGTTCAGCAAATGCTACTCCAGACAGGTTCCCTTTAACAACTTTTTTTAAGAAGTTGAAAGTAATCTTTAAAGAACATCCAAGAAGTTTGCAATTCTTGAGTGATATGTGTGAATTTTGATTACAAGCCATTAATAAATAAGGGTAGGCAGGGCCGTCTTTAACAAGGGGCAAAAGGGGCAGCTGCCCGGGCTAAGGTTCTCCTGGGGGGCCCAAGGCAGCTGCCTCTTGAGCCCTGCGGCCACTGCCCCGGGGGTCAGGCTGTCAGCTACACAGGGGGGTGCTGCCATGCCATGCCTGCCTGCCGGCACTCCAGGCAGCGAGCTGTGAGAGCTGTGATTCTCTTAGGAGAAAGGACCTTAGATGACATCATCACCATGTGACCAGTAACCTAGCAATATTACTGGTCACATGGCTATGAGGTAATCAAAGGTCCTTTCTTTCTACCAGGAGTGTTGCTGCAGGAGAAGGTT
Organism: Bufo gargarizans; assembly: GCF_014858855.1. Lineage (NCBI taxonomy): Eukaryota > Metazoa > Chordata > Amphibia > Anura > Bufonidae > Bufo > Bufo gargarizans. The sequence goes on along the minus strand of NC_058085.1, from coordinate 356,353,704 downwards.
GCCTTAACTGTGGAGAATTTTTTGTGAAGATTACATCAGGAAAAGATGACAGGGGCTGTTATGCTAACATACTATAAGCTACTGTATACTGTGGGGTGCTATACTGCTCTGCTGTATACTGTGGGGTGCTGTATGCTTTAGGGTGCTGTATACTTTGTGGTGCTGTATACTGTGGGGTGCTATACTGCTCTACTCTATACTGTGGGGTGCTATATACCTTGGGGGGCTGTATACTATGGGGTGCTATACTGCTCTACTGTATAGCACCCCATAGTGGGAGGTGCCATATTCTGTATGGTTTGGGGTGCTGTATACTGTATACTGTGAGGTGTGGTATACTGTGGGGTGCTATACTGCTCTACTGTATACTGTGGGGTTCTGTATACTGTGGGGTGCTGTACACTATAATGTGCTATACTGCATACTGTGGGGTGCTGTATACTAAGGGGCGCTATACTGCATACTGTGGGGTGCTGTATACTATACGGTGCTATACTGCATACTGTGGGGTGCTATATACTATTGGGTGCTATACTGCATACTGTGGGGTGCTGTATACTATAGGGTGCTATACTGCATACTGTGGGGTGCTGTATACTGTATAGTGCGGGGTGCTGTATACTATAGGGTGCTATACTGAATACTGTGGGGTGCTGTATACTATAGGGTGCTATACTGCTTGCATACTGTGGGGTGCTGTATACTATATGGTGCTATACTGCATACTGTGGGATGCTGTATACTATTGGGTGCTATACTGCTTGCATACTGTGAGGTGCTGTATACTATAAGTTGCTATACTGCTTGCATACTGTGGGGTGCTGTATACTATAGGGTGCTATACTGCATACTGTGTGGTGCTGTACACTATAGGGTGCTATACTGCATACTGTGGGATGCTGTACACTGTAGGGTGCTGTACTGCATACTGCGGAATGCTGTATTCTATAGGGTGCTATACTGCATACTGTGGGGTGCTCCGCAAGGAGCGACCCCGTCCGGATACGTAACCCTGGTACGGGCCGGTGTCCCTAGTAAGCCCTAAAGGTGTAAAGGGGACACCTTTAGGGCTTACTAGGGACACCGGCCCGTACCAGGGTTAGGTATCCGGACGGGGTCGCTCCTTGCGGAGCAAGCACTCTGTCTAGGTAGGTAGGGTCGACTAGCCCCCTCCCCCCTTCACCAGGGACACACTAGGGACTAATACTCCCGACCTTGCCTACCGTCTAGTATATTCTGGTACCATCCTTAATGCACGCACTCCAGTGACCAGCACCCTCCATGAATCGGACTTCTTTCCTGTGGCATCACCAATCAGGCTCCATCCATACAGATCTGTCCGTCCATCAACCATCTGGGTGAGAACGTTCCATTACTTACATTGGTGCCTATTCGTGCAATTGTTGTTGGCCCGTCTGGGCTTGTCTATTTTTTGTATCCTTTTTTGTGCCATTTATTCTAACCTTATTACCATTAAATGTTAAGTTTTATTCCCTTTGATCCCCAATAAGGGATCAGTTCATTCATTTCAGGGAGTTATTACTGTTAGATGTTAGACATGTAATCCTATGTATAGGCAGCCATTTTACCATGTGCTTTCACTGTCAATGCAAATGTTATAGTACATGCTATCCATGCTTATACATGTTATTTGTATTCTTGTAGTTTTGCCAAACAATCCTGTTTTACCAATCAACAATCCTGTTTTGCCAATAAACAAGTTAGACTACAAAGAACAGTCCTCTTATTTGGAAGACAGGAATGGTTTATGCTCAATGTCAGACTGCAAACTGTGTGAATGTGTATGAAGACAGAACAGGGTTACTGTAGACTGGACGCCTCTATAACAGACACAACAGGTAGGACATTGCTTTTCATGGCACTGACACTTCATCTCTTGGGTAACAAAAAAAAGGAATTAGAAAAGTGAGTCATCTGCTTGTGTAGACCCCATAAATACATTTAGAGTTTGAAATGAAAAAGTAGCAGGAGTGCAGTTCACCTGGTTTGTAAACCATATTTCCAGACTATTCTAATTATACTTATAGAATTGCTGGGCTTTTGTAAAGAGTGGAACTGATGCTTCTGTCTATGAAAAGCATCGGATGCTGATTATAATTATTGGTTGGCATCAATAATAAAATCAGCATCACCATATTCAATCATGCAGATTATTTGTGAGTTTGTGCATGAACCCAACAATATAAATACTCTGGAAATCAAGCCAAAGAGAGCACCAAACTTTTTTTTACTATAAGACATGTAGTACAGAAGCTCATGACAAGTTAAACATACAACTATTTAGTTCACTCAAATGTCCCCTCTAAATGTACTGATGCTTCCAAGAAAGTTGTAGGACCATAGTGACTTTAAAGATGTGGTTGACTGATCAAGGTGACTGAAATTTGGGGAACTGGAAAGGGTTTAAAGGCAAACAACTAGATTATTACATGGTTGGGGAAGTCTATCTTATAAAGATATTGGAAAAAAGGTGCCTTAAAGGGGATCTCATTGTGGTCAGAGTAGATTAATATGTGGTTTTGTAGAAAAAGAATCAGTATAACTTGTAATTCATTCATTGACATTCCTGCTCTTTCTACTTTTTAGTCCAGTGGGCGCTCCTACTCAGTCATTGGCAGCCTTCCCTCTAGGACTGTGAGAGAAAGCTGTCAATCAGTGGGCAAGTCCACATACTGCCTAAGCCCAGGTTAAGCATAAATTTCAATGAATAACTTACACTAAACTACTTACCAATCTGTTCAGCAAATGCTACTCCAGACAGGTTCCCTTTAACAACTTTTTTTAAGAAGTTGAAAGTAATCTTTAAAGAACATCCAAGAAGTTTGCAATTCTTGAGTGATATGTGTGAATTTTGATTACAAGCCATTAATAAATAAGGGTAGGCAGGGCCGTCTTTAACAAGGGGCAAAAGGGGCAGCTGCCCGGGCTAAGGTTCTCCTGGGGGGCCCAAGGCAGCTGCCTCTTGAGCCCTGCGGCCACTGCCCCGGGGGTCAGGCTGTCAGCTACACAGGGGGGTGCTGCCATGCCATGCCTGCCTGCCGGCACTCCAGGCAGCGAGCTGTGAGAGCTGTGATTCTCTTAGGAGAAAGGACCTTAGATGACATCATCACCATGTGACCAGTAACCTAGCAATATTACTGGTCACATGGCTATGAGGTAATCAAAGGTCCTTTCTTTCTACCAGGAGTGTTGCTGCAGGAGAAGGTTGCCTTAACTGTGGAGAATTTTTTGTGAAGATTACATCAGGAAAAGATGACAGGGGCTGTTATGCTAACATACTATAAGCTACTGTATACTGTGGGGTGCTATACTGCTCTGCTGTATACTGTGGGGTGCTGTATGCTTTAGGGTGCTGTATACTTTGTGGTGCTGTATACTGTGGGGTGCTATACTGCTCTACTCTATACTGTGGGGTGCTATATACCTTGGGGGGCTGTATACTATGGGGTGCTATACTGCTCTACTGTATAGCACCCCATAGTGGGAGGTGCCATATTCTGTATGGTTTGGGGTGCTGTATACTGTATACTGTGAGGTGTGGTATACTGTGGGGTGCTATACTGCTCTACTGTATACTGTGGGGTTCTGTATACTGTGGGGTGCTGTACACTATAAGGTGCTATACTGCATACTGTGGGGTGCTGTATACTAAGGGGCGCTATACTGCATACTGTGGGGTGCTGTATACTATACGGTGCTATACTGCATACTGTGGGGTGCTATATACTATTGGGTGCTATACTGCATACTGTGGGGTGCTGTATACTATAGGGTGCTATACTGCATACTGTGGGGTGCTGTATACTGTATAGTGCGGGGTGCTGTATACTATAGGGTGCTATACTGAATACTGTGGGGTGCTGTATACTATAGGGTGCTATACTGCTTGCATACTGTGGGGTGCTGTATACTATATGGTGCTATACTGCATACTGTGGGATGCTGTATACTATTGGGTGCTATACTGCTTGCATACTGTGAGGTGCTGTATACTATAAGTTGCTATACTGCTTGCATACTGTGGGGTGCTGTATACTATAGGGTGCTATACTGCATACTGTGTGGTGCTGTACACTATAGGGTGCTATACTGCATACTGTGGGATGCTGTACACTGTAGGGTGCTGTACTGCATACTGCGGAATGCTGTATTCTATAGGGTGCTATACTGCATACTGTGGGGTGCTGTATACTAAAGGGTGATATACTGCATACTGTGGGGGTACTGTATACTATAGGGTTCTATACTGCATACTGTGGGGTGCTGTATACTATAGGGTGCTATACTGCATACTGTGGGGTTCTGTATACTATAGGATGCTATACTGCATACTGTGGGGTGCTGTATACTATAGGGTGCTATATTGCATACTGTGTGGTGCTGTATACTATAGGGTGCTATACTGATAACTGTGGGGTGCTGTATACTGTATAGTGTGGGTGCTGTATACTATAGGGTACTATACTGAATACTGTGGGTGCTGTATACTATAGGGTGCTATACTGCATACTGTGGGGTGCTGTATACTATAGGGTGCTATAATGCATACTGTGAGATGCTGTATACTATAGGGTGCTATACTGCTTGCATACTGTGGGGTGCTGTATACTAAAGGGTGATATACTGCATACTGTGGGGTACTGTATACTATAGGGTGCTTTACTGCATACTGTGGGGTGCTGTACACTATAGGGTGCTATACTGCATACTGTGGGATGCTGTACACTGTAGGGTGCTATACTGCATACTGTGGGATGCTGTACACTGTAGGGTGCTGTACTGCATACTGCGGAATGCTGTATTCTATAGGGTGCTATACTGCATACTGTGGGGTGCTGTATACTAAAGGGTGATATACTGCATACTGTGGGGTACTGTATACTATAGGGTTCTATACTGCATACTGTGGGGTGCTTTATACTATAGGGTGCTATACTGCATACTGTGGGGTGCTGTATACTATAGGGTGCTATACTGCATACTGTGGGGTGCTGTATACTATAAGGTGCTATACTGCATACTGTGGGGTGCTGTATACTATAGGGTGCTATACTGCATACTGTGGGGTGCTGGGGTGCACTGTAACGCTAGGGGAGGGTGTCTGGTTCATTGGAAAAGGTCATAAATTGATTGAAACACCACTGAAATGGTTCAGGAACAGCATGGGAAGGATGTCTGAATGCATCTTGGACTCCCAGGTCGTTGCTGGGAATGATGTTGTCTGAGTAGTACGCCACTTTTACAGACTGACAATAGTACGCACAAAACCGAAGATAAAATCGACTTTAGAGGAAAAATTGTTAGATAACATTCTTTCCTGTATATTTACTTGTATATAAAGTGCAAGTGCTGCCAAAAATTAAAAGGAAGAGACACTCTGATACAACCTTTATATCACATAAAGGAGGTCCTCATTCACATTGTGGTACAATTGTTCAGGTAGTGGGACTCCTACACTCATAAAGCCTATGCACTAAGTGAAAGGGCTGCCAAAAATCACAAGGAACCGGCCCTCCAATACATCCTTTATTACACATAAAGGAGGGCATCATACACACTCTTGAAAAATTATGATTGCTGGCCTACTGGTGACCCTAAAAAACAATAGGAGCAAGTGCCTGCTGCTGACCCTATAAAACATTAGGGGCGAGGGCCTGCTGCTGATCTGACCATCTAAAACATTAGGGGTGAGGGTCTGCTGCTGATCTGACCATCTAAAAATTTAGGGGTTAGGGTCTGCTGCTTATCTGACCTTCTAAAACATTAGGGGTAAGGGTCTGCTGCTGATATGACCATCTAAAACATTAGGGGTAAGGGTCTGCTGCTGATCTGACCATCTAAAAAATTAGGGGTGAGGGTCTGCTGCTGATCTGACCATCTAAAAATTTAGGAGTGAGGGTCTGCTGCTGAGCTAACCATCTAAAACATTATGCTTGTGGGCCTGCTGCTGACCCTCTAAAACATTAGGGGTGAGAATCTGCTGCTGAACTGACCCCCAAAAACATGAGGAGCGAGGGCAGCCTAATAAGCATGTTGATATGATGGAGGAGAAGGAGGAGGATGAGAAAAGGAAGATTGAACCATATACCTTTTTTTTGTGGTGGAAGGGGTGCATGGGAATGCAGTGTATTCAATCCACCATAAAAGCCACATTTAAAGACTTTATGTTCAGTTCCTGGAGAGCACCCGACAGTTTTAGGGAGGGTGATGAGGGACTGATGGTTCCTCCTATCCTTTCCCAAGGTGGTCAGAGGGCCCATATACGGGATGTTTCTGGAGGGTTATGTGGCAGATGGGGGAATGAGAAGGAATGGGTTAAGTGGCAGGGTGGTGTGGCTAGTGAAAATGAAGGGGAGGTGGCTTTAATGGGGGATAAATACGCCCTCCCCTGCCCCTGCTTCTTCCTCTGTTCGGTGAAGGAAGCTGGTAGGTCTGCTAGCTCCCTGTCCCCAAGAGTTATGGCCGCAGGAGATGTTCACTTGCGTGAAGCTCTCCTGGCTAGGTTTAGGGAGGAAGGGGAAGGCTGGCTGCGCTCTTTTTTGAGCGGTCTTAGCGCTCCTGCTTCCTCCGTCCCTCATGCGCCTGCGGTGTTGGATGCGGTTGTGGCACCACTAGTGGCTGTTCCCTCCCCCAGTGCCTTCAGCGATGCGCCGGCGGAGCCGCGGTCGGGTCGTACTCACCGGCCCCCGGTTCGCTTGGGGCATTCCCCTCCCTCCTCCCTGGCTGTGGTTCCGGCTGGGGTGAATGTGCGCAGGCGCGCTGCCTTTGTTCGGCGGCCGGGTGCAGAATCGCGCCGTCGGCTGGTAGCTCCGCCCCTTCCGCTTCCGCCTGTTTTGCCGCCCCAGTTGCGGAATACAGCGGCTGTGCAGGCGGGCGGCGGATGTGTGATGGGGTCCAATAGCAGTGCCCCAGATGAGGGGGATAGGCCTCTTACCCCTCCTGATTCCCAGCCAGCCCCACTGTTACCTCCTCCTCCTCCCCATTTGGGGGGATCATTACAAGGGGATCCGGTGCACGGTATATTTGGGGGTTCAGGGCCTGGTCAGCAGGTAGCCATACTGCCTCTTCCTACTGTTGGCAGCGATAATGTCATGGGTGCCCCGCAATTGCCCCCCCCCCTCCCACTCAGCCAGCCACTTGCTGCCCCATCCACTGAGGTCCGTGCACGCAGGCGCAGGGAAGTGTCATTGTCCCCCTCCTCATCGGTTGATGGCAGGAGCGGGGGGCGGCGGTATCGCCGTAGTCGCCGTCAGCGGCGCAGATCCCGGTCGTCTAGGCGTAGTAGGCGGTCCAGATCCTCTCGGTGGCGCTCCCCGTCGTCCTCAGAGGGGTCGTCGGGCGCCTCAGGGGAGTCTGTGCGTTCACCGCGTTCCCGACGGGATCGGCCGGTCCCGGTTGAAGTGTCCAGGGCCGCTAGCCTGGTGAATTTGGCGGTTGATGGGGATGTCGTTCCTGTACCTGCGATGGCTGCGCCAGTCCCTTCTCTTGCTGGTGAGTACCACTTTGCTGGGGCATGGGGCAATAGTGGGGCTACTGCCGGGCTGGAAGTATTATTAAAGTCCTTGTTAGACAGATTGCCAGCCTCGTCGTCACCTTCCGCTTCCGTGGCTGTGTCGCCAGTGGCCGGGCCGGTGTCGGGGGACGCAGTGTCCCCGTCGGTGAGGCCCTCCCCTCCGGTGTTGGCGGGCGTGCACAAGGATTCCTTTTTCTGTGGGGTTAGTCCTTTGGGCTCGCATTTGGAGGACGCAGTGAGGGAAAAGATTTGGTCTAACCAATATGTGGACATTTGGTCATTGATATCGGTGGACCAACACACGGTGGATAAGGAGAAACGTTTTTTAGATAAACCATACGACAGACGAATGAAAGTGTCCAGGACTATGAACAACTGGTTACAGGCGTTTGCAGTCTTAGGTTGTGTTATGGGCCAGCATCATCCTGAGCGCTGTGCGGAGTTGTTCATATACCTGGACACTATATATAGTGCCTATAAGGCTCATGGGGGCAGTGCGTGGTGGAGGTATGACGAAGAGTTTAGGAGACGTTTAGCGCTGCAGCCGGAGCTGGGATGGGGGGTTGAGGGCACAGACATATGGCTTCGGCTTATGGTGTCGCAGCGGCCCCCTCCCTTTCCAGGGGCGGCCGCTGGTGTCGGGGCTTCCACGGCTCAGGGATCAGTGGCCGTTAGAAGACCGGGCACGTGCTGGTTGTTCAATGAGGGTTTTTGCAAATACGCCGGGCTGTGCAAGTATAAACATGAATGTTCAGCTTGCGGGGGCCCTCACGGAGCGGGGAGATGTACTAAATCCCAGGTTAGGCCCGGAAGAGTCCCTCCTGTCTTTGAGCAGAAGGACGCCGGTCAGCGTGGTAGAGATGGCGCCGTGGCTAGACAGGTACCCCAATAGGGAGGCTGCGAGGATGCTTTGTGATGGTTTTTCTGAAGGTTTCTTTATTCCGTTTGTTCTTAATAGGTCCCCGGTTTACTCTGATAACCTTAAGTCTGTCAGGGAACATCCGGATGTTTTGGTGGAAAAATTGCGGAAGGAAGTGGCCGCGGGTAGAATGGCGGGGCCTTTTATTGCCCCTCCGTTTGCTAATTTGCGGGTGTCACCGTGGGGTGTTGTTCCCAAAAAAGAGCAGGGAAAATTTCGTCTCATACATCATTTGTCTCATCCCCGGGGTATGTCCATGAATGATGCCATCCTTCCTGGGGAGGCGTCGGTGACGTATGTATCGTTTGATAGGGCGGTGGCATTGGTGAGGAATGCGGGGCGGGGTGCCCTTATGGCGAAATCGGATATCGAATCCGCGTTTCGGCTTTTGCCCATTCACCCTGATTGTTTCCATTTGCTTGGCGGTTGCTTTGAGGGCCTTTTCTACTATGACATGTGTTTGCCTATGGGGTGCTCCATTTCGTGCCATTATTTCGAGATGTTCAGCTCCTTCTTGGAATGGGTTGTTCGTGTGGAGTCCGGGTTGTCATCGGTGATTCACTATCTCGACGATTTCCTTTTTGTGGGTTCGCAGGAGGGTGACGGCTGTCGTCTCCTGCTGGCCACGTTTTTGGAGGTAATGGCACGTTTTGGGGTTCCTATTTCGGCACAAAAGACGGAGGGTCCGGTGACTTGTCTTTCCTTTTTAGGGATTGAAATTGATTCGGTAGCCATGGTGTTTCGGCTTCCCGCGGACAAATTGAGTACTTTGGCGGGGTTGATTGAGGGTTTTTTGGTAGTTGACAAGGTGACTTTGCGGCAGCTCCAGTCCCTCCTGGGTTTGCTTTGCTTTGCGTGTCGGGTCATGCCTATGGGTCGGGTTTTTTTGCGGCGCCTCTCTTTGGCTACGCGAGGGAGCCGATCCCCTCGGCATCGCATTCGGCTCACAAAGTCATTAAAGGCTGACCTGAGGGTGTGGAGGTCCTTTCTGGGTTCTTATAACGGGCACACTTGCTTTATCAGTGAGATGGTACCGAACTCGGAGTTGGAATTGTGGTCTGATGCGGCGGGCTCGTGTGGTTTTGGAACGGTACTGGGTAAGGAGTGGTGCGCGGCTTCCTGGCCGGATGAGTATAGGGTTTTGGGCTTGGTTAGGAATCTTACACTGTTGGAGCTGTTCCCTATAGTAGTGGCGGTGGAGATTTGGGGAGGACGTTTAGAGAACCGGCATGTTTGTTTTTGGTCGGATAATTTAAGTACGGTCCAGTGTATTAATTGTCTGTCTTCTTCCTCCCTCCCGGTGCTGGCGTTGCTGCGTCATTTGGTGCTTCGTTGTTTGGAGCGGAACATCTATTTCAGGGCCAGGCATGTTCCCGGAGTTGACAACCGGATCGCTGATGCTCTTTCTCGCTTCAATTGGGAGTTGCATCCGGAGGCGGCGTTGGATGGGCTGGTATGCCCTCAGTTCCTGTGGCAAGTAGTGGCCAACAGCTGATGTCACTCGTGAGTGCGTCAGTGTCGCCGGCGACGTGGCAGGCACATGGTAAGGCCTGGGCGGAATGGTTGGCGGTGTGTGGGGCGAGAAATGTTGGTGGGAGGGATGATATTCGCTTGGGGGTGACTGTGGAGTGGCTGCTGAGAATGAGGTCTATGGGGGTTTCTGCTCCTGTTGCGCGGCGACGGCTGTCCGGGGTGGCGTTCTATTTCAAATTATGCGGTTGGACGGATGTGCCGAAATTTTTTGTGGTGCGACAGGCTATGAAAGGATGGCAGAAAGAATATGTGGTGCGGGATAATAGACGGCCTGTGTCTTTCGCTCTGCTTTGCAAGATGATTGAATGTTGTGGGACTGTTTGTTCATCGGAATTTGAGGGCGCTATGGTGGCGGCTAGTTTTTGCTTAGCCTTTTTTGGGGCCCTGAGGGTGGGTGAATTGGTTGCTCCATCAAGTTCTAAAGCTGGGGGTTTGTTGCAATCAGATGTGGTGTTGGCGAATAATGCTCTCAGAGTACATATTAAGAGGTCGAAAACGGATCAGCTGGGGGCGGGGGTGTGGTTGCTAATATTGCCGGTGGCGGGGTTAGCTTGCCCAGTTAGGGTGGTTGGCGAGTATATGGCTGTCTGAGCGGGGGGAGTGAATTTTCTCGCGCACGCGGATGGGTCCCCATTTACGAAATTTCAGTTTTCTTCAGTTTTGCGCAAATGCTTGAGGCAGGCGGGGGTTGTTCCTAGTGAGTTTGGTACTCATTCTTTTCGGATTGGGGCGGCAACTGAGGCGGCTAGAGTGGGTCTAGCTGAATCTGAAGTGATGCGTATTGGTAGGTGGCGTTCAGCTTGTTTTGCGCGGTATATTCGGCCGGATCTGCTGGTTTAAAAAAAAAGAATAATATATAAAAAAAAATATATATATTGAATAGAGGGGTTATGTGGTTGCAGTTGTATGGTGGTTATGTTTTTCTTTTTGTCTTTTTAGGTGCTGTTCGTCCGGTGGTGTGGTTATTGGGCCACTCTTATATTTTCTGGGCGGCGCAGAGAGCGGAACGGAGGCCTGGAGGCAGGAACTTGGGATTCAGGGAAGTGGAGGTTTTTTGGAAAGGTATAAGGGGCCTTCGGTGGTCGCAACTGTTGCCAGAGGTAGTCGATTTGGGTCTCCGGTCCGCTGGTCCGGTAATACTGGTGATTCATGCGGGTGGAAACGACTTATGTGCCCTTCGGCTTATGGAATTAATGGCGCTCATGCGGTCTGACATAGAGCGGTTCCCGGCCTTCTTTAGGGAGTTGGTCATCGTGTGGTCGGAGGTGATTCCACGGGTGGTCTGGCACGGGGCAAGAGATAATGAGGCACTTGAGAGGTGCCGGAAAACTCTGAATGCTCACATTTCACACTTTGTGCGTTCTCGAGGTGGTATAACGGTCCGTCACCGTCAACTGGAAGGAGACAACAGGGCTTTGATGAGGCCGGATGGTGTTCACTTGACGGAAATTGGTTTGGACATATTTTTGTCTGGCATCCAAGACGGGATAGAGCAAGGTTTGTTTTTACTGGGTGGTGGTCGGAGTCCTGTATAAATTCGGCCTCCTCCGTGGCGGCAATGTGGAGAACAGAAGCATGATGGGAGACGATCTGGAGCACGTGCCCTCTGGTGTTCAGGGGTTGGCACACGCACAGAAGGAGTGGTTTGGAGGAGGAGTTTATAATTGCCTGTATAATGTGAGCTGTGGCCGACAATCACCCAGTAAAAGAAAGTTTTAAAGTTAAAAGTTGTATGTGTACTTTGTTATAGGATAAGTTGTGAGGGGATGGGCCCGAAGGTAGGTGTCATCCTAACCCCTTATTTCCCTGAATACCAGCAGTCTTTGGTGGGGTAGAGAAGTCAGGGGCAATCCAGGCCTTGTTCATTTTGATAAGAGTTAACCTGTCAGCATTTTCAGTTGACTTTCGGATGCGGTTATCAGTTATTATGCCCGCTCTGACAAAACGCTGGCGGCAGGGCAGGCCAGCACCTCCAAGGTGTAGAGCGCCAGTTCGTGCCACGCTTCCAGCCAGTAGTTGTAAGGCACAGAGGGATCATTGAGGATGCTGACACTGTCTATGTACTCCTTCACCATCTTCCAAATCCTTTCTCTCCTTGCGACAGTAGGCCACGCATCAGGGTGAGGGTGCTGGCGTGGTGTCATGAAACTGTCCCAAGCCTTGGAGAGTGTTGCCTTGCCTCTGTTGGAACTGCTGTGTGTCCCCCTCGTATCCCCTCCTCGGTTGCCCAAGGAACTACGTACTCTGCCGCCAGCGTTGTCAGCTGGAAATTTTTGGAGCAATTTTTCCAAAAGGACCTGGTATTGCACCATTTTGCTCATCCTATCCACCACACGAATGAGAGATAAGAAGTTCTCTTTCTTTGTAGCGGGGGTTGAGAAGGGTGAACAACCAGTAATCGGTGTTGGCCAAAATGCGTATAACGTGAAGGTCACGGGAAAGAGCAGCATAACATCAAGCCAGTCATGTGTGCCAGAGTCCCAACAGACAAGACTTCGCTGTCCTCATCAGGAGTATGACTCTCAATCTCCTCATCCTCCTCTTCTGCCCATCCACGCTGTACAGATGGAATAAACCTGCTATTGGTACTACCATCTGTAGCGGAGGCAACCGTCTTCTGCTCTTCCTCCTCATCATCATCCAATTCGCGCTGAGAAGACAAAACAGAGGGTGGTCTAGCTATCACCCTGTGTACTGTCTTTCCCCATTTCCACCTCTTCCACATGCAAAGCGTCAGCCTTCATTGTGAGCAGCAAGCGTTTCAGTAGAAACAGAAGTGGGGTGGTTACGCTGATCATACTGGCATCGCCGCTCACCATCTGTGTTGATTCCTCAATGTTGCGTAAAACCTCAGATATCCATGCCCACTCGTCACTTGGAAAGGCGACGACCATGTTGCAGCTGGTATTCCACTACTGCCCTCTGCTGCTCACAAAGCCTGGCCAACATGTGGAACGTGGAGTTCCAGTGCATGCTCACATTGCAGAACAGTTGGTGAGCTGGCAATTGTAAGCACTGCTGCAGCTGTAGATTACTTTCGGAAATGGGCACATACGCTGTGCACCTTCACCAGTAGCTCAGGCAAATTAGGGTAGGTTTTGAGAAACCGCTGAACCACTAAGTTGAACACGTGTGCTAGGCATGGTATGTGTGTGAGCTTGCCAAGCTCCAAAGCCGCCACCAAGTTACCGCCATTATCAGACACAACCATGCCTGGTTTAGGTTGAGTGGTGAGAGCCACAGCTCAGTCTGGTCTCTTATACCCTGCCACAGCTCTGCAGCGGTGTGCTGCAAGATGAGAATTTAGAGGTGGAAGCGGAGGAGGAGGTCCAGGAGGGAAAGGGGGGGTTGCAGCCACTAATGTAGGTGCTGGCGGAATTCCTGATAGAAGTATGGTAGGGCCCGCAATCCTTGGCGTCAGTAGCACGTGTGCCATCCCAGGGTATGACTCGCTCCTGGCCTCCACAACGTTCACCCAGTGTGCCGTCAGGGAAATGTAGCGTTCCTGGCCACAAGCACTTGCCCATGTGTCAGTCGTTAAGTGGACCTTTCCAATAACTGAGTTGGTCGGGGCACGGGTGATGTTGTGGGACACATGCTGGTGTAAGGAGGGGACAGCAAACCAGGGAAAAATAGTGCTGGCTGTGGACTGAGTAACGAGCCATCAGGCTGCGGAAAGCCTCGGTGTCCACCAGCGCAAATGGCAACATTTCCAGGGCCAGCAATTTGGAAAGGTGCGCATTTAAGAGCATGGCCTGTGGGTGGGTTGCTGGGTATTTGTGCTTTTGTTTAAAAGCCTGGGGTATAGACAACTGTACGCTGCACTGGAACACAGAAGTGGATGTTGTAGATGATGGTGCTTGCGAAGGTCCAGGTGCAGGGCGGGAGGCATCCAGGCCTGCGTCTTGGACAGGGGATTGGCCATCATGTAAGGCTACTTTCACACCTGCGTTAGATGCGGATCCGTCTTGTATCTGCACAGACGGATCCGCACCGATAATGCAAACGCTTGTATCTGTTCAGAACGGATCCGTTTGCATTACCATGAACAAAAAAAATATATATATATTTTTTCTTGTTCACGATAATGCAAATGGATCCGTTTTGACTTACACTGAAAGTCAATGGAAGGCGGATCCGTTTTCAATTGCACCATATTGTGTCAGTGAAAACGGATTCGTCCCCATTGACTTACATTGTAAGTCAGGACGGATCCATTTGGCTCCGCATCGTCAGGCAGACATCAAAACGCTGCAAGCAGCGTTCAGGTGTCCGCCTCTAGAGCGGAATGGAGGCTGAACGGAGGCAAACTGATGCATTCTGAACGGATCCTTATCCATTCAGAATGCATTGGGGCTAAACGAATCCGTTTTGGTCCGCTTGTGAGAGCCCTGAAACGGATTTCACAAGTGGACCCAGAAATGCCAGTGTGAAAGTAGCCTAACACAAGGGTAGAGGAGGCAGTTGTGTGATCCGCAGACACTGATTGTGGACCCAGGTGTTCGACCCACCTATTGGGTGCTTTGATGCCATGTGGATCATGCTAGTGTTGGTGAGGTTGCTAGTGTTCACGCCCCTTCTCATTTTGGTATGGCACAGGTTGCAAATGACTATTCTTTTATCTTCTGCACTTTCCTTAAAAAGTGCCAGACTGCGGAACACCTACCCCTTGGCAAGGGAGATTGCCGCAAGGGGGTGCTCCGGGGAACAGTTGCGGGCCTGTTTGGTGTGGCCTGCCTTCTCCCTTTTTCCACCTCACTGCCTGTTCCAGCCTGTTGCGGTGCTGTGGATCCCTCCCCCTCTGTACTGCTGTCCTCACTCAGCTTGCCACCTTCCCAGGTTGGGTCCGTGATTTAATCGTCCACCACCTCCTCTTCCACTTCCTCACTCTGGTCATCCTCATGACTTGTTGACCTAACAAGAACCTCACTTATTGACAACTGTATCTCATCCTCATTATGAGCCTCTTGAGACACTAATTGCGGCTGACTTTTTGGCAACTGTGTCTCATCATCATCATCCACCTCATGAAACACTAATTGCCGTTCCCTACCGTCATCTTTTTCTGACTGTGGATGATCAAGAGTTTGGGAATCAGTGCACAAGATCTCCTCGTGTCCCTCTTTAAGCTGGCTTGGCGAGAGGGCCAAATCAAGGAATGGCGATGAAAAGAGCTCCTTTGAATATCCGAGTGTGGGATCACTTGTTTGCCAAGACTCTCCATGGTGGGAGGAAGGAGAATCATGGTGAGGATTCTGTTGACCAGACTCTTGGCCACTGAGACTGGACTTTGTGGAAGACAGGGTGCTGCTTAACCGACTGGAAGCATTATCTGCTGCAATCCAACCGACCACCTGGTCGCACTGGTGTGACTTCGAGAGTGGTGTCCTGCGCCGCCCTGCAAACTGGGACATGAAGCTAGGTATTGTGGATGAGTGTGTTTCTTGTGCTCTGGCAGCAGGCACAGTTTCACCATGCACAGGGCCATGGCCTCTGCATGCACCATCAGCAGCAATGCCACTTCCCCGTCCCTTACTACTCGCCTTCAGCATATTAAAAGGTATATATGCTTGCAAGCAGTGATGGCCAGTTCGCAGTGTTCGCCGACGAACACATGCGATCTGCCATCTTCACTCCCAAGTCCGGCGATGCAGAGGTAAGTCCTTACCTGCGCCTGCGCCACGAGCCGCTCTGAAACACATGCGATCACCGGGAGCAGGCAGTTCCGAGAACAGCCCGATGAAGGCTGGGAGTGAAGATGACAGATCGCATGTGTTCATCGGTGAACACTGCGAACTGGCCATCACTGCTTGCAAGTATGTCACACGTACAGTAGCGCAGGTTTTGTTAGTGTATGCACAAATAAATTAGACTGAATGTCACTGATATTTAGGATGAGCAAACATTATACAGGAGATGTAGCACAGGTAATGTCGGTGCCACCAGCGCACATGTAACACAACAGATGTAGCAGAGGTTGTGTCACTGTCAGCAGCGGCTAAACAATTGTACATAATTTTGTGCCGGTTATGCTAATAATATATATAGCAGCCAGATAAAACAATAGTCCTTAAAAGGACATTTGGGCCTCTAACACCTTTCACTAGTAAAACCTGCCTAACAAACAAAGCAAATCCTGTCCCTACACTATCTGTCCCTTCTGCTGCAGCTCTCCCTGACTAAGACTGAGCTGAACAACGTGTCATCGGGTGCTATATAGCACCCGATGACGAGTTCTGGCCAGCCAATCACTGTAATGCCAGTAGCCAACATGGCTACGGCATTAAAGGGACACTGACAGCCCCAATTGGCATATTTAGGTATATATACGTGAGTACAGGTCTTATAAAGTCTATTAAAATGATCTAAGTAGCCCCCCTGTCCACCTTATAAGTACCAAAATATAAAGTTATATAACCTGCTTGTCCGGTCACCAATCTGCCCAAGGGGCGGCATTTCATCACAAAATGCGCCCAGCCAGCCGCTCCCAACTGCCGTTCTGAAGCCCCGCCCAGCTCATCAATATTCACTTAGCTGGGCGGCGGCTACAACTCTCCCGACTCAAGTGCCCGGCGCATGCGCATAAAGCAGAGGCTGCAGCACTTGAGTCGGGAGAGTTGTAGCCGCCGCCCAGCTAAGTGAATATTGATGAGCTGGGCGGCGCTTCAGACTGGCAGTTGGGAGCGGCTGGCTGGGCGCATTTTGTGATGAAACGCCGCCCCTTGGGCAGATTGGTGACCGGACAAGCAGGTTATATAACTTTATATTTTGGTACTTATAAGGTGGACAGGGGGGCTACTTAGATCATTTTAATAGACTTTATAAGACCTGTACTCACGTATATATACCTAAATATGCTAATTGGGGCTGTCAGTGTCCCTTTAAAGTGAGTGCCAGTACCTCCGTGCACGTTTATTGGCTGCATAGCAGTCAACAAACGTGCGGGGAGGAGACTCGAGCGATGCTCGAGTAAAAAAGTGTTCAGCCGAGCATGCTCGCCCAACACTTGCACATAGCAACAACTTGTATACCACCTTTAGGATGGCACAGAGCAATGACGAATGTGTGGAAATTAGGAGTGCACATGGAGTGCCTATGTATCTGTAATAAGGACTCATAGGACCTGTGGAGCATTTGGAAGACATTGTATTGCAGCATTTCTTCTTGAGGATAATTTCTCTGTAAACCAGTCTGTAATGTCAGGGAAGTTTCTCATTCATCCAGGTCATGGTATATCAGTAGTAATAAGTCTCAGCAATTGGATTTGTAGTATTTCTTGAAGTGTCATCCAACTAGCCTTCATAATTAGAATGATAATTGCGAAAGTCAGTCTGATGACTAGCAAAACATCTTTCACGGCCATGGCCATGACCGTGACTCCTGAACCGCATGCGGTTGTCAGCGGTTTAGTTTGGTTGTCAATCACAGGTGAGGGCTGTGGTATTTGCCTCACCTGTGGTTGCCGCTGGCAACGGTATGTTTTGTGGCAGCATAGCACTCTGAGCTGTATTGTGAACTCCACCTTGCCAGCACAGGGATCCAGTCAGCAAGGCTGTGGCAGGTAGGTGGAACTCCTTGTTCACCTGCCATATCCATAGAGCTGTTTATGTTCCCCCTTTTCCAGCAGCTTGGCCATTGAGACTCCTGCTCCTCCGTGCCTAGGAGGAGTAGGTTGTCTTACCCTGACTCCTAGCTATGGACTGGACGGAGGGTAAGTCAGGGCTCCTAGGTTCCTGCGCATGGGTCCTCCTACCTTTAAGGTCGGCCCATGCAGGTAGGAGTTAGGGTCAGGTTAGGGACGCTGTAGGAGGTGACCTGCTCCCTAACCCTGTTGTCCTGGCTGAGCAGCCATAACATCATCTGGCATCGCACGGCTGAGGACTTTCCCCCATCCTCAGCCGTGACAACATCTTCAAGAGAAAATACAAGTCCAGTTACTCTGACTTCTGACTATCCATACAGCTTGTAATACTGCTTAGCAAAATAGATTTATCATGAAACACTTGAAAAAAATATACTTCACACCAGTTTACACCAAGGATTTTTCTCACATGGATACTAAATACGGGCATGTGTCTCATGGCATCACTAAGTGTCTGTCACCATCCCGCATGAGCTCCACATCACTCACCTATCCTGGAAACCATTTCCTGATACCATTCAGTAACAGGGATGGCCGCCTTAGTCCTGTGTCCCATTTTGGAGGCTACAGTCAGTGCCAGGCTGCAAGGCTTCTTTCTGGTTTCCTTAGGACACGTGTTTCTTCCATAGAAACATAGAATGTGTCAGCAGATAAGAACCATTTGGCCCATCTAGTCTGCCCAATATACTGAATACTATAGATAGCCCCTGGCCCTATCTTATATGAAGGATGGCCTTATGCCTATCCCATGCATGCTTAAACTCCTTCACTCCTTCACTCTTCCGACTCTTAAAGGGGTTGTCCGAGTTAGGCTACTTTCACACTAGCGTTCGATCGGATCCGTTCTGAACGGATCCGCTCATATTAATGCAGACGGTGGCTCCGTTCAGAACGGATCCGTCTGCATTAGAACTTAGAAAAGTGTGAAAGTAGCCTGAGCGGATCCGTTCAGACTTTACATTGAAAGTCAATGGGGGACGGATCCGCTTGAAGATTGAGCCATATGGTGTCATCTTCAAGCGGATCCGTCCCCATTGACTTACATTGTAAGTCGGAACGGATCCGCTCGCCTCCGCACGGCCAGGCGGACACCCGAACGCTGCTTGCAGCGTTCAGGTGTCCGCTCACTGAGCGGAGCAGTGGCTGAGCGCTGGCAGGCGGATGCATTCTCAGTGGATCCGCCTCCACTGAGAATGCATTAGGGCCAGACGGCTGCGTTCAGGGCCGCT
This sequence comes from Bufo gargarizans, assembly GCF_014858855.1. Classification (NCBI taxonomy): domain Eukaryota; kingdom Metazoa; phylum Chordata; class Amphibia; order Anura; family Bufonidae; genus Bufo; species Bufo gargarizans. Next base: position 356,334,847 of record NC_058085.1, on the reverse strand, counting down.
CGTGAGCCCCTTCAAACGGAGCTCACGAGCGAACACCTGAACGCAGGTGTGAAAGTAGCCTTATACTTATTGATGACCTATCCTCAGGATAGGTCATCAATATCAGATTGGCGGGGGTCCGACACCCGGCACCCCAGCCGATCAGCTGTTTGAAGAGGTGTTGGACCCCTGCCGATCTGATCATGATGACCTATCCTGAGGATAAGTCTTCAATAAATATAACTTGGACAACCCCTTTAAGTGTGCAGTTGCCTCAATCTTTTCCAGCCACTGGCAAAGGGTATTTAGGGCACCTTCCCCTAAGGGAGATTGCTAGTTTACCAGTGACGGCATGCTTTTCCATTGGTCTGCCCGTGTACGTAATGCTGCCAATTTACCAATTTTCCACTGCCTGCCCTGACTTTTGCCTGTTTATCGTATTGACCCTTTGCTGCCTGCACTGACCTCACATTGTTTTACGAATACACACAGGGTCTGCCTACCCAGACCTCGGAATGTTTTTGACTATGAATTTCTTGCAAATTCCTCAAAGGTTTGCACCAGTGTTACTGACCTCCATGGGTTAGCTTCCAACTACACCAAGACTAGTTCAAGATTTAGGCTCCCCTACACCTATGGCCAGATTCCTGTATAATAGTTATTGGGTTAAAACCAAGGGACCTCCATGTCAAGCCCTGAGGAATATCCCAAAGTCAAACCCATTAGTTGGCACAGTGGTTCCACAATCATTGTCCACAACAATGTGCATGTATGTACACTCACCTAAAGAATTATTAGGAACACCATACTAATACGGTGTTGGACCCCCTTTTGCCTTCAGAACTGCCTTAATTCTACGTGGCATTGATTCAACAAGGTGCTGATAGCATTCTTTAGAAATGTTGGCCCATATTGATAGGATAGCATCTTGCAGTTGATGGAGATTTGAGGGATGCACATACAGGGCACGAAGCTCCCGTTCCACCACATCCCAAAGATGCTCTATTGGGTTGAGATCTGGTGACTGTGGGGGCCATTTTAGTACAGTGAACTCATTGTCATGTTCAAGAAACCAATTTGAAATGATTTGAGCTTTGTGACATGGTGCATTATCCTGCTGGAAGTAGCCATCAGAGGATGGGTACATGGTGGTCATGAAGAGATGGACATGGTCAGAAACAATGCTCAGGTAGCCCGTGGCATTTAAACGATGGCCAATTGGCACTAAGGAGCCTAAAGTGTGCCCCGAAAACATCCCCCACACCATTACATCACCACCACCAGCCTGCACAGTGGTAACAAGGCATGATGGATACATGTTCTCATTCTGTTTACGCCAAATTCGGACTCTACCATTTGAATGTCTCAACAGAAATCGAGACTCATCAGACCAGGCAACATTTTTTTAGTCTTCAACAGTCCAATTTTGGTGAGCAAATTGTAGCCTCTTTTTCCTATTTGTAGTGGAGATGAGTGGTACCCGGTGGGGTCTTCTGCTGTTATAGCCCATCCGCCTCAAGGTTGTGCGTGTTGTGGCTTCACAAATGCTTTGCTGCATACCTCGGGTGTAACGAGTGGTTTTTCAGTCAACATTGCTCTTCTATTAGCTTGAATCAGTCGGCCCATTCTCCTCTGACCTCTAGCATCAACAAGGCATTTTCGCCCACAGGACTGCCGCATACTGGATGTTTTTCCCTTTGCACATCATTCTTTGTAAACCCTAGAAATGGTCGTGCGTGAAAATCCCAGTAACTGAGCAGATTGTGAAATACTCAGACCGGCCCGTCTGGCACCAACAACCATGCCACGCTCAAAATTTCTTAAATCACCTTTCTTTCCCATTCTGACATTCAGTTTGGAGTTCAGGAGATTGTCTTGACCAGGACCACAACCCTACATGCATTGAAGCAACTGCCATGCGATTGGTTGACTAGATAATCGCATTAATGAGAAATAGAACAGGTGTTCCCAATAATTCTTTAGGTGAGTGTATAACTATATGTTGGGCAATTATTATGTTTGTTCTGGCTGTACATGCTGAATGTCACGCTTCAGTTTCTCTCAAGGAGATCTGCTTATTATAGTATATACTACCTAAGGCATTAGTTTTTGTACTTATATCCATATTATGGAGTCAAGACCAAAGGCCACAGTGGCAGCGTCAGACTGAGGTCCGTTGGAAATGATTCTGACCTTAAGGGCCCTGTTTTATTTAGGGATCCATTATTGTCAGAGTTTGGGACCACCAGCTTGGGCCCACCATCTTCTGGCATTTTGGTGGGCCAGTCCGACCAGTCTGCCCAGTGGTTAGTCCACCATAGGCTTCTATGGTGCTATAACTTTGGTTCTGATGAAACGCAGAAGATCCCGATGTTGCTATTTTGGTCAAAGTTTGATCAATGATTTCCATCAAATACTCACCAAACATTGATTAGGCAAAAGCAGCCTTAGTTTTTTGTTTGAAAAGACAAGGAAGGAGTAAGTTGTGACAGACATTGATTACATGGAACTATCTACAAAACAAGTAACCCAGCATATCGACTCGTATTGATGAATGTCTCGTACGTACCTTATTATAATGAACATGTTCACTACTGCAGCCTCATGACTTAACGTCTCAAGGACTTTGTTATTGAGGTATGATAACACCTATTGATTCCTGGCTTTCTCTAAACTTTTGTGATCAATAATTTTGACACCTAAGTAGGTTATCCCATGAAAGTTATTACTATGCAATGAATAGATCATTTCAAATAAAGTATTATTGCAATATACATGCAATAAATATATTGTTAGATTTTTTTATGTACATTGCATTTTTATCTCTGGTAGCACCCCCCTGCTATTTTCTGCATTCAAAGGTGGACTTACATGTTCCATAGCTTCCCTGCTTCCTTCTTCCTCTCATTGCTGGCACGCTTTTCATTTATTCATACATCCCTAATTCTGAATTCATGGAAATATATAGCTATTATCTCTATTTAGGCTATTGTAGGGGCATAAAATACTTGTCTGGAAATTGCAGATCCACAAAACACATATACCAGCCGTGTGCGTTCTGCATTATGTACTGACACGGAATGCACACGGAGTCATTTTTGTTTTGAAGTTAGTGGTTCTGCATTGAATTGAATGGTTCCGCATACGGGCAGCAAAAAAAATGGAACGGACACAGAAAAAAAATGAATTTAAGTGCAGATGCCCTAACAGAAAATCTATATAATTTAGTTGAAGCAAAGATGATGGGGATTATAATACTGATATGAATTGGGATGACTTACTTTTGTTTATTAATTGATCCAAAATGTTCCAGTCTTCCTGCCGCTGCCTGTTTACACAGTGCTGTGGGGATGTGCTAATATACAGCATGTAAGTGCTGCAGCCAATCACGGTCCTCCATGGTCTAACACTGAGAGCAGTGATTGGCTGCAGCTGCGATGTTTCATATATTGTTGCGTCACCTAAACTGCGATATGCAGATGTACGGAATGTATCCGCTTTAACAAATCACTGTCCTCTGCATTTGACCGCTGAAGACAGCAATTGGCGCCAGTGGTCATGTGCTATATCAGGGATGGACAACCTGAGGCTTTCTAGCTGTTGCGAAACTACAATTCCCAGCATGCCCAGACTACGGCAGGGCATGGTGGGAGTTGTAGTTTTACAACAGCTGGAGAGCCGCGGGTTGTCCATGCCAGTGCTATATACACAAGCAGAGGCAGAAGGATTTATCAGTGCCGCAAGGATCAGCGCTATTAAGGGGTAAAAATAAAATGATTTCTTATTTTAAGCTACGGCAAGGATTGCTGAAGATTTGTAATTATCTCCGACAACCCCTTTAAGTGATACTGCAATTTTATGTGCATCAGTATTCAGTTCAGTGGGTGCCATAGGGAGGGAATGAGAGCAGACTGATCTTAGACTGGTTTACTTTCGGCAGAAACAAAACATTGGCTATGTTGAAAACCCAGCATGCTCCATCCTTCCGTCTGACTGTTCAGCTGCACCAATGCAAATTAGAACAAAAGTCATGATCTAATAAAAGTACTGTACAACATTATACTTTTATTGATTCAGTGAAGCAGACCCACATCAAGGAGACTCTTGCAGTCTGAAATGAGGACCTTTTTTATCCATCATGATCACGTCAACTTTGGTCTAAGCCCTGCCTAAACCTTCATGCACTCGAACAAGTTACGACTCTGTGCTACCTCCGAGTTGTATTGCGCCATAATACAGCACCTATAGATCTTCATCTTTCTCTACTGATCATCTTCTTGCCTCCAATTAGATATGATATGTTCCACCAGATGGTGTATTATAGAATTATAATAATCCTCATCATGCCTCCTAATTTTTGCCAGTACAAAAATAACCGGTTATAATATGAGACCTCAAATCAGAACCCCATATCAGACCTCAGATCAAACCCCCCTATCAAACCTCAGATCAGATTCCCATCAGACATCCGATCAGACCCCCAATATCATACCTCAGATCAGATCCCCTTTTGACCTCCATGTCAGACCTCAGATGAGACCCCTTTAGACTTCCATGTCAGACCCCAATTTCAGACCTCAGATTAGAGCCCCTTTAGACCTCCATATCAGACCTCAGATAAGATCTCCTTTAGACCTCTATGTCAGACCCCCATTTCAGACCTCTGATTAGACCCCCTTTAGACCTCTATATCTGTCAGACCCCCAGATCAGACTCCCTTTAGACTTTCATGTCAGATCCTCAGATAAGATCCCCCTTAGACCTCTATGTCAGATCCTATAATCAAACCTCAGATCACTTTTAGAATCCATGTCAGACCCCCATTTCACATCCCCAGATCAGACCCCATTTGGATCTCCATGTCATACCCCATATCAGACCTCAGATTAGATCCCTTTTAGACCTCCATACCAGACCCTCATATCAAACCTCAGATCAGACCCTTTAGACCTCCATGTCAGACCTTCATTTCAGACCACAGATCAGACCCCCTTTAGATCTCCATATCAAACCCCCTGTAGACCTCCATGTTAGACCCATATCAGACCTCAGATCAGAACCAAAATAATTCACTTACCTCTCCTGCTCCCCCCTGCTGTGCAGATCTGATGTTCTCTCCTGCAGTTGTGCTCCCTGATCTTCTCTGGGCCAGTGCTGCACTGTGACCTGACTGCGTACAGCATCAGGTCATAGTGTGCACACTGTGTCTTGACATTGTATGCAGTCAGGAAAGTACAGTACAGACCTGGAGACCCAGAGAAGACCAGGGAGGGTGATGGAAGCGGTCACTAGTGTTCACTTTATAAGAAGCACTGTGTCTTATAAAGTGAAAAATACAGTACTTGGCAGTGCACCACTGGGGAGGGGGTCCCTATGGAACCCCTGGCTCAGGGTCCTGCTAAAATTGCAACCACTATGACCCCTATATCTATGCCACTATTTGTGAGTATAATAAAAATTGTTTTTCAGAGGAAGCTGAGTTGCTGATATTTTGCACCACTGGAGGACACTTTTTTCCTTCTATATCATAGTGAGTTTGGTGATGCGGACCATGATATTGGTGTTGTATCCCGCAGCAACTGTGATTCTAGAAATACAACAAGTTCCTTCAAGTTGTTGTTCAAAAGAGTCATTCTGTGGAAAACATAAATTCCCCTGTGCCATTCCTGGATTTCAAGGGTAATCTCAAGCTGTACAAACCCATATGCAGGGCCGGCATCGGGGCAGTACTGGCATCCTCAGGGGGATGATACAGTTGAATACTGTGGCAGGTCATGGGAGTTGATGGCTCCCTGCCTGCCTGTTTATCCTCAGAGACCCCAAGCTGCTATGAAACAAAATGATGAAATTATGAGCATTATTATTGCAATTGCCTGCACGTGGATGCAGGTACCGCAATATATAACTGCGACTTCTTGTGCCAGGATGAAGGTCTCCCATTGTCTCTTTCGGTCTGTGGCCTGCTCCACAGATAGTATCAGGGAATGGCACTGAATATTAGATTAAAATTTTTACCTGGCCATCATAGGGGGTAATGTGTAGACATGTCTAATACTGGGGACACTATACAGAGATTTGACAGAGAGTGCACGCACATGCTGGCGCTTTTGGCAGAGATTCATGCGCCATATAACGAGCGGCGCCCATTATCAGTCTATCTATAGGTGGGAGGGGGTTGTGCACAGGTAAGTTGGGGCTAGATTATTAACCTTTCACCTATCCTATGCGTGGATCTATTACGCCTAGAGGTTTGGGCCAATCCATGAACATCATCGCCATCTGTTTTGTAGAATGTGTTCCCCATATATACCCAGTGTCGACACCATTGTAGCCACTTCCCTTGAGAAAGCAGCACGCGAAACGTGCGTCGGAGACTGGTGGTGCCTGGATGGTTTGTGGTCTAACTGTGGTCAGTATATATTGCAATATTGCTTTTACTGTTCCTCTCTTCCCTACATGTTACTAATTACTGATGATTCATGTACAGCTTCATCTAGCTCTGGTTATTTATACTGTATCATCGTACGCCTTTTTTGTGCCACATTGTGGCGCCAGTGGTACACACTGTTCTGGTGTATGTTTTTCTTTCTTCTTTATTGATCAAATCAGTGATTATATTACTGCTGGTGAAGATATGGATCTTTCTTTTTGTTGCTGATCGCACATTTGCACTCGCACTTTACCTTTTGACCCACGGCGGCCAGCAATACCTTAGTGCAATACCTTAGTGCAATACCTTAGTGCAGCATAAAATACCGCCCCAGCAGAACCAAATACCTAAGTGCAGCAAAAAAATACTGAGGACAGTGATACAGTTGAATTCAGGAGGGCTCCTGTGGACACCAGCCAGGGGCATAAGTACCTGATGCTCCTAGCATTAATTGATGCATCAGATCATTATGTACCTGGCTGTGGGCCATGAAGAGGGCTCAGGCAACCCCCTGGGTATCTGCTCATCAGAATATTTCCCTGTAGGGTCTATGGCCAAGTCCACCCCTGGGGATAACCCTTTTCAAATGTGGTTTAATGGCTCAAGAAAGAGCATTGTATGTGGAAAATATGGTAAACTGGGGCATTATGACTTGCGAGACTTTTGAGGGTCCTACGTGATGTGTTGATGTCCTTCAAAATGTTCAATGTTATAAAGCTTCCTTGTTTCTCTCGTTGTAATATATTATGAACACGATGTATCAGTTCTATGGTTAGAGGAATGAAGCTGAGATTTGTAAACCTTAATTCCGGGCTGTTTTGTCATGATTAAGCAGAGGTGATTGGAAGTGGATTGAGAGATTGAGAATGAAACAAAATCAATTCCTAGCTTTTTCTTCAATACAAAGTATCTTGCTCATCCTTAATTACTGACAGAAATCACTTAATCTTCTCATCTTTGGGGCTGTTTTAGCCATCGCAGGAGCTAATGATTAGTCTGTTCCATGCACGCTGCTTAACAATCATTGCAGTGAATTTCATTTTCTGGCTGTGAGCGTTCTGGAGGCAGGCATCACTCTGCCGCTGCCTGGGAATTATTCTTCAATTCAGAAAATGTGCTTGCTTCGTAAAAGGTTTGTCAAAATGTGACTTATTATGCTTTTAATGCAAACCACTTTTACCCTGAGGTTTTACATCAGCCAGATAGGAAAAAATACTAGATTCTATAATATCCTTGGAGGTCTTAAATGAAGTCGTGACCCATGTATAGGCATGGCGTGGTATAAGGCTTCTTTATATTTTTTTTTTTTGTAAATTCTTTATTTTCCAAGAATTTTTTCATCAAGAATGAACAACATTGGTCAAGGACCAAAGAACACAGGTACACATTGAGAATGTCCCAGATCATGGACACATTAACAAACAGGTGGAAGACGCGCAATGTCCATTCTTGTCCAATCACTTGAGACGCATGAAATCACGTCTCCTAGGTGGCATCAGGAACAATGCTATATTTTACACAACAAAGCATGACGCCTCAAGGAGACACATCAAATTAAGACATATACCATTTATGTGTAACATAGAAGAAAGAATGGAAAATGGAAGAAATAATAAAAAGAAGAAAGACATGAAAAAGAGAGAAGAAGGAAGTAGAGAGGAGAGGAGGGAGGGAGAGGAGGGGGGGGGAAGTGGGGGGGATAGGGGCAGGTTGAGTCGCCTTCACTCACGTTGTAACTAGGATGTGGGATTGCGAGGTATGTCAGAGAGGTGTGTCCAGGAGAAGATATTCCCAGAGTTGCATAAAGCCATCTACGCCTATTAACTACACACGGATGCATATATATAGCATTTATCCCTGTGTCTCAATCCATAACCTCCAGGGGCACCAAGTCTTCAAGTACTTGTCGTGATTCCTTTTGACCCAGCTTGACAGTTCCTCAAACCTGCAAATTTGATTCACTTTGGCTATCCATTCGCTCAGTGAGGGGGCCTGGGTGTCTCTCCAGTGGAGAGGAATGATAGCCTTGGCCGCTGCTATCAGATGAGTCACCAAGTTATGCTTTGACGGTCTATAGGAATCTGAGGGAAGTGAAAAGAGCACCATTTCCATGGTGATCGTTTGGTCGCTATCCAGGACTTTGTTGACTGTCTTGTTGACGTTTTCCCAGAATGGGACAATAAGAGGACACTTCCACCAAATATGGGACAGAGACCCTTCCCCATCGCCACATCGCCAGCAAAGCCGATCAGGGGACAGACCGCATTTGTGCAAGAACTCTGGAGTTCTATACCATCTGGTAAGGAGCTTAAAATGATTCTCCTGTAGCCGTATACATGGAGATGGTCCATGTGAGAAGGCCAATAGCTTCTTGAGGACCTGATCCGGAAAAAACATATCAAGCTCCCTCTCCCAGTCTCTAATATATAGAGGTTTTCCGCCCTCACCCTCAGCTCCCACCAAGGAGTACAATGCCGAAATTTTCCTCTGTTTATGAAGTGGGGATAGTAGAATTTTTTCAAATTCTGTCAATTAGGCTTCTTTATATTTAAAGGGAACCTGTCATCAACTTTATGTTGACCTTACTGAGGGCAGCATAAAATTGTGACAGAAATGCTGATTTCTGCGGTGTGTCACTCATGAGTTAAAAGTAAGTGGTTGCTAAGAACCAGCATCATAATCATTGCAGCCCAGGCCTTAGTCAAATCTACCTGAGAAGAGTCCTGGTTATTCCTAATCTCCTGCTCTCTCGCCCATCTGCTGATGATTGGCAGTTCTCTCCTAGAGAGAAAGGGAGAAAACGAGGTAGAAGACTGTCAGCCATCAGCAGGGAGAGCAGGAGAGCAGGAATTCATGAGTAACCAGGACTCTTCTCAGGTGGCCGGGACTCTTTTCCAGGCCCAGTCTGCAAGGATTGTGATGTTGGTTCTCGGCAACCACTTACTTTTAACTTATAAATGACAGACCGCTGAAATCATCTCACCTGTCTCTACTTTATGCTGCCGTTAGTATGGACAGCAAAAAGTTGATGATAGGTTCCCTTTAAGCATTACATTTGACCTAGTCATATGTAGGTCAGTAATATTTTAGATAGGATTTCAACAATATCTTATAAAGTAATGACAATTCAGACAGTGGCTGTAGCTTTAATTATGGGCCAGTGTATATACACTGGATTAAAGGTGACATACTGTGATTAAAGAAGCACTCCCATAAAAACTTGTTAGAAAGGTCCATGATGTAAACTGTAGTGAAGGCAATGTTCTAACCAGTGACTGTATTTGTGAGTTATAACCTCCCTTCTGATCCTCAGCTGTGTCATGTGACCAAAACTCTGATCTGCAACCCACCCAGGACAGGAAGTCAGTTACTTCTCTATTCTTTCCTATGAGACTGACATGGAAGCTCCCATAGGAATACATAAATAATCTGGCTTACTGTCATAAGATATTGTGTGATTTAGAGAGTCAGAGTGTTGGTCACATGACACAACAGTCTCTAATCGCTAAATTGCTTGCGATTAGAGACACAAAAGTCCTTTTAAGGACTATTGTTGTATCTGGCAGCATATATTTTTAGCGCAACCTGCGCTAAATAGCTTGCAATTGTTTGGCCGCTGCAGACAGCGACATTGTCTGCACTACATCTCCTGTCTAGAGTGTGCGCAGCCTAAAAATATCTGTGACATCCAGTGTACTTTTTCCATGGACGGTGTCCGCTGCAGACAGTGACATTACCTGCGCTACATCTCCTGTATAACGTTTGTGCATCCTAAAAATACAGTATCTGTGACATCCAGTGTACTTTTTCCATAGACGCTGCGGACAGTGACATTACCTGCGATACATCACTTGTATAACGTTTGGTTCATCCTAAAAATATCTGTGACATCCAGTGCACTTTATCCGTAGACGCTGAGCACAGCGACGTTATCTGCACTACATTTCATGTTTAACGTGTGCGCATATGAAAAATATCTGACATCCAGTGTACATTTTCCGTAGATGGTTTTCGCTGTAGACAGTGACATTACCTGCGCTACATCTCCTGTATAACGTTTGTGCATCCCAAATATCAGTGACATTCCCTGTAATTTTTTCTAGCCGCTGGTGACAGCAGCGACATTACCTGCGCTACATCTCCTGTATAAAGTTTGCGCATCATAAATATCAGTGACATTCAGTTTAATTTTTTTGACGCTGGTGACAGCGACATTACCTGCGCTACATCTCCTGTATAACTGATAAATACGTAGTGTTGGCTCACCTATTCAGTGCTTATGGTAGGGTGCCTCCAACCAAATCAGACACACCCAATCTGCACGAGTCAAGATATATATTGTAATAGTGGGTTGACCTCACTTGGAGCAATCTATATATAGGATATCCAGTTGTTAAAATATATATTCTTTATTTAATGATAATAAAATATGAAATATAAAATATAAACCTACACTTATTAAACCAATTACAATAGTATAAATATTCAAATATACAGTCCAGCAAAGACCATTGGACTATTAAACACTCAATAGAATGGGTCTGAAATGTAAAGCCGACTGTGATCTCACAATCAATACAGTATCCACTTAACCGAAAATGAAAACATAATTAATGAAACATCAAAAAACGCAAAGAAAAAAATGTACCAGAAAAAATGTACAAGAAATTATGCGTAAATAAATGAAAATTAGAGAAAGAAAAAACTTAATTAGACAAATGCAAAAATATAATGAAAAATATATACAAATTAAAAAACGCATAGAAACCGCAACTGCATATGGGATCTCCAGTAATTTTTATGTTCTATACATTCATGTTAGATGCTATGGAAACCGCACAGATACTTACAGAATAACACAAAAATGTAAAGAATAATACACATATAAAATCATAATGACTATACTATACAAGGAATTTAGCATATTTTTATGGATTATTTATGTTTTATGGATTATTTATGATATGTCACAAATGTATATAAAAAAATGCACATAAACTGCAATGAAAACTGCACATGGGATTTTCAGCAATTTTTATGTTTCATGTTACACACTATGGTATTGTTATAAGTATTCACATTGTATCACATATTGAAACTCACATACACGTATATATAAGGGATTGTTACAAAGCAGCAATCCGAAATACGTTGTATCACATATTGAAACTCACAGACACGTGTATATATAAGGGATTTTATTAACCACTTCAGCCCCGCTAGGTGAAACCCCCTTCATGACCAGAGCACTTTTTACACTTCGGCACTACACTACTTTCACCGTTTATCGCTCGGTCATGCAACTTACCATACAAATGAATTTTACCTCCTTTTCTTCTCACTAATAGAGCTTTCATTTGGTGGTATTTCATTGCTACTGGCATTTTTACTTTTTTTGTTATTAATCAAAATGTAACGATTTTTTTGCAAAAAAATGACATTTTTCACTTTCAGCTGTAAAATTTTGCTAAAAAAACGACATCCATATATAAATTTTTCGCCAAATTTATTGTTCTACATGTCTTTGATAAAAAAAAAATGTTTGGGCAAAAAAAAAATGGTTTGGGTAAAAGTTATAGCATTTACAAACTATGGTACAAAAATGTGAATTTCCGCTTTTTGAAACAGCTCTGACTTTCTGAGCACCTGTCATGATTCCTGAGGTTCTACAATGCCCAAACAGTAGAAAACCCCCACAAATGACCCCATTTCGGAAAGTAGACACCCTAAGGTATTCGCTGATGGGCATAGTGAGTTCATAGAACTTTTTATTTTTTGTCACAAGTTAGCGGAAAATGATGATGATTTTATTTTTTTAATTTTTTCTTACAAAGTCTCATATTCCACTAACTTGCGACAAAAAATAAAATATACTAGGAACTCGCCATGCCCCTCACGGAATACCTTGGGGTGTCTTCTTTCCAAAATGGGGTCACTTGTTGGGTAGTTATACTGCCCTGGCAATTTAGGGGCCCAAATGTGTGAGAAGAACTTTGCAATCAAAATGTGTAAAAAATGACCGGTGAAATCCAAAAGGTGCACTTTGGAATATGTGCCCCTTTGCCCACCTTGGCAGCAAAAAAGTGTCACACATCTGGTATCTCCGTACTCAGGAGAAGTTGGGGAATGTGTTTTGGCGTGTCATTTTACATATACCCATGCTGGGTGAGAAAAATATCTTGGTCAAATGCCAACTTTGTATAAAAAAATGGGAAAAGTTGTCTTTTGCCAAGATATTTCTCTCATCCAGCATGGGTATATGTAAAATGACACCCCAAAACACATTCCCCAACTTCTCCTGAGTACGGCGATACCAGATGTGTCACACTTTTTTGCTGCCAAGGTGGGCAAAGGGGCACATATTCCAAAGTGCACCTTTCAGATTTTGCAGGCCATTTTTTACACATTTTGATTGCAAGGTACTTCTCACACATTTGGGCCCCTAAATTGCCAGGGCAGTATAACTACGCCACAAGTGACCCCATTTTGGAAAGAAGACACCCCAAGGTATTCCGTGAGGGGCATGGCGAGTTCCTAGAATTTTTTATTTTTTGTCACAAGTTAGCGGAAAATGATGATTTATTTTTTTTTCTCTTTTTTCCTTACAAAGTCTCATATTCCACTAACTTGCGACAAAAAATAAAAAATTCTAGGAACTCGCCATGCCCCTCACGGAATACCTTGGGGTGTGTTCTTTCCAAAATGGGGTCACTTGTGGCGTAGTTATACTGCCCTGGCAATTTAGGGGCCCATATGTGTGAGAAGTACTTTGCAATCAAAATCTGTAAAAAATGACCGGTGAAATCCGAAATGTGCACTTTGGAATATGTGCCCCTTTGCCCACCTTGGCAGCAAAAAAGTGTGACACATCTGGTATCGCCGTACTCAGGAGAAGTTGGGGAATGTGTTTTGGGGTGTCATTTTACATATACCCATGCTGGATGAGAGAAATATCTTGGCAAAAGACAACTTTTCCCATTTTTTTATACAAAGTTGGCATTTGACCAAGATATTTTTCTCACCCAGCATGGGTATATGTAAAATGACACCCCGAAACACATTCCCCAACTTCTCCTGAGTACGGCGATACCAGATGTGTGACACTTTTTTGCAGCCTAGATGCGCAAAGGGGCCCAAATTCCTTTTAGGGGGGCATTTTTAGACATTTGGATCCCAGACTTCTTCTCACGCTTTAGGGCCCCTAAAAAGCCAGGGCAGTATAAATACCCCACATGTGACCCCACTTTGGAAAGAAGACACCCCAAGGTATCCAATGAGGGGCCTGGCAAGTTCATAGAATTTTTTTTTTTTTTTTTGCATAAGTTAGCGGAAATTGATTATTTTTTTTTTTTCTCACTTTCCACTAACTTAGGACAAAAATTTAAATCTTTCATGGACTCAATATGCCCCTCAGCAAATACCTTGGGGTATCTTTTTTTCCAAAATGGGGTCAGTTGTGGGGTGTTTGTACTGCCCTGGCATTTGAGGGTCTCCGCAATCATTACATGTATGGCCAGCATTAGGAGTTTCTGCTATTCTCCTTATATTGAGCATACAGGTAATGAGATTTTTTTTTCCGTTCAGCCTCTGGGCTGAAAGAAAAAAATGAACGGCACAGATTTCTTCATTCGCATCGATCAATGTGGATGAAAAAATCTCTGCCAAAAAAAAAAATGGAGGGGAAAGGCGTCTGCCAGGACATAGGAGCTCCGCCCTACATCCATACCCACTTAGCTCGTATGCCCTGGCAAACCAGATTTCTCCATTCACATCAATCGATGTGGATGAATAAATCATTGCCGGGATTTTTTTATTTATATATATATATATATACAAAGTGCTTGCCAAAGCATAGGAACGCCGCCTCCTCCTCAGCTCGTATGCCTCGGCAAACGTATCTGTCACTGCAGAGGAGAAAATCCCGTCTTGCAGCGCCGCATACACCGACTTGCGTGTAATCTGACAGCAGCGCAATGCTTCTGTCAGAATGCACATCGGTGCTGCAGCTGGTCGATCGGTTGGTCCACCTGGAAGGTAAAAAAACAAAAAAAAAAAAAAAGAAAAAACCAGGCCACAACGCAATAATTTTATTAACTTTGGAACAGAACATGTAACTTTAACTTTTGGAACTAAACATTAACCTGTTTGCTTACCTGTTTTTTTTTTTGTTTTTTTACCTTTAGAGAACAAACCTCTCCTTCCCCATGGGTCAATGTGCAAAGCGCAAATCGCCCAAAGATGTGGCGAAGTGCGTTATGCACTTTGTCCCATGTGAAAGGAGACGTTTGCAGCAGCAGTGAGTGAATGGGCCCTAATAGCCCTGTGTGCCTATCCTGGTGAGATGATCCCTATGCTAATAGTGTACCTGTGAGTGGTACTTCCGGAAACACTCTCCAAAGCATAGGGCAGGGTGGTCCGGACAGTCAGGACAGAAATAGCGGGTGTCACGCCTTATTCCACTCCTGCTACAGACACGACATCTTTTTCGGGGTGACGGTTGGGTTGAGGTACCAGGAACGACATTGGGGAAATGTCGCTCGTGTAGACGGCTAACTACACTGGTGGTTGGGGCCACGGAACCTCCTGGATACAGGAGGTTCTCGATGATCTCTTCCTGAAATTTGAGGAAGGATCCAGTTCTCCCAGCCTTACTGTAGAGAACAAAACTATTGTACAGAGCCAATTGAATTAAATATACAGACACCTTCTTATACCAGCGTCTGGTGCGTCGGGAAACTAAATACGGAGACAACATCTGGTCATTGAAGTCGACCCCTCCCATGTGGAGGTTATAGTCGTGGACTGAGAGGGGCTTTTCAATGACACGGGTTGCTCGCTAAATTTGTATTGTCGTGTCTGCGTGAATGGAGGAGAGCATGTAAACGTCACGC
This sequence comes from Bufo gargarizans, assembly GCF_014858855.1. Taxonomy (NCBI): domain Eukaryota; kingdom Metazoa; phylum Chordata; class Amphibia; order Anura; family Bufonidae; genus Bufo; species Bufo gargarizans. The sequence goes on along the minus strand of NC_058085.1, from coordinate 356,319,547 downwards.
TTGTCTCTCCATTTCACCGCGAGCAGTTCTTCGTTACACAGTGCGGCCCTCTGGCCCCTTGCAAGACGGGTGGTAACGAGCCGTTGGGGGAAGCCCGTGCGACTAGTTCGCGCGGTACCACAGGCGCCAATCCGTTCTAGAAACAAATGCCTAAAGAGGGCCACACTTGTGTAAAAATTGTCCACATAAAGATGGTACCCCTTGCCGAATAAGGGTGACACCAAGTCCCAAACTGTCTTCCCACTGCTCCCCAGGTAGTCAGGGCAACCGACCGGCTCCAGGGTCTGATCTTTTCCCTCATAGACCCGAAATTTGTGGGTATAGCCTGTGGCCCTTTCACAGAGCTTATACAATTTGACCCCATACCGGGCGCGCTTGCTTGGGATGTATTGTTTGAAGCCAAGGCGCCCGGTAAAATGTATCAGGGACTCGTCTATGCAGATGTTTTGCTCTGGGGTATAAATATCTGCAAATTTCTGGTTGAAATGGTCTATGAGGGGCCGAATTTTGTGGAGCCGGTCAAAAGCAGGGTGGCCCCTGGGACGGGAGGCGGTGTTGTCACTAAAGTGCAGGAACCGCAGGATGGCCTCAAAACGTGCCCTGGACATGGCAGCAGAGAACATGGGCATGTGATGAATCGGGTTCGTGGACCAATATGACCGCAATTCATGCTTTTTTGTCAGGCCCATGTTGAGGAGGAGGCCCAGAAAAGTTTTAAGTTCGGAAACTTGGACTGGTTTCCACCGGAAAGGCTGGGCATAAAAGCTTCCCGGGTTAGCGGTGATAAATTGTGTGGCATACCTGTTTGTTTCGGCCACAACTATGTCTAAAAGCTCCGCAGTCAAGAACAGCTCAAAAAATCCCAGGGCCGAACCGATCTGAGCCGTCTCAACCCGAACTCCAGACTGGGCAGTGAAAGGGAAAACTACAGGTGCGGCTGAAGTTGGGGACTGCCAATCAGGGTTTGCCAGCACCTCTGGGATTCTAGGGGCTCTACGGGCACGTCTTTGCGGTGGCTGCGACGGGGTCACTACTGCACGTGCCACCGTACCAGCTTCAACTGCCCTTCTGGTGCTCGCTACTTCACCAGGTTGTACGGCAGTGCTGGTACTAGGTCCAGGGAGGGCTGGGCTGCTGGTGTATGCCTCACCACGTAATCCGACAGCACCAGCCCCACTCTGCTGCTCTTGAAGCGGATCCTGCGCAACCTGCGGTCTAGCGACACGGGGCCGGGTACGCCTGGTGGTATCAGGGACCTCAGCCTCCTCGTCCGAACTTTGGGTCAGAGAGCCACTGCTTTCTACAGGTTCGTATTCTGACCCGCTGGATTCATCAGATGAGGGTTCCCACTCCTCATCCGACTGGGTCAGAAGCCTGTAGGCCTCTTCAGAGGAATACCCCCTGTTAGACATGTGGGCAACTAAATTTAGGGGTATTCCCTGAGACTACCCAAGAAAAAAAAAGCAAGCCTGTCTTACAAAGGGGAGGCTAGCGAAGTACCGGAGGCCGCTGCGGTTGATAAAAAATATCAAAACTGATTTTTTTATCGCCGCAGTGCGTGTAAAGTGAATGTGCAGTGATCAAAAAAAAATATTTTTTTTTGTCACTGCGGTGGGGCGGGCGTGGGCGAACGCACGTGTGGGCGACCGATCAGGCCTGATCGGGCAAACACTGCGTTTTGGGTGGAGGGCGAACTAAAGTGACACTAGTACTATTATAGATCTGACCGTGATCAGTTTTGATCACTTCCAGATACTATAAAAGTACAAATGCTGATTAGCGATACGCTAATCAGCGAATAACGGACTGCGGTGCGGTGGGCTGGGCGCTAACTGATCGCTAACTACCTAACCAAGGGACCTAAACTATACCTAAAACCTAACGGTCAATAACAGTGAAAAAAAAAAGTGACAGTTTACACTGATCACTTTTTTCTTTTCACTTGTGATTGACAGGGGTGATCAAAGGGGTGATCAAAGGGTTAATTGGGGTTCAGGGGGGTGATCAGGGGCTATAGTGTAGTGTTTGGTGTACTCACTGTGAAGCCTGCTCCTCTGCTGGATCCAACCGACGAAAAGAACCAGCAGAGGAGCAGGCAGCCATATAACAGATCATATTTACAAATATGATCTGCTATATGGCTCTGTGATTGGCTTTTTTAAAAATCAGCAACCTGCCAGCCACGATCATTGGCTGGCAGGTTGCTGACGAAATGGTCCTGAACGAAATGCCGGCGCGAACTGCGCACGCGCGGGCGCATACTCGCGTCATCTCGCGTCTCGCGAGATGACGCGTATATGCGTGACTGTGCGCACCGCTGCCACCTCCGGAACGCACATGTGCGTTAGGCGGTCCGGAGGTGGTTAATACCACTGAAAAATACAATGAAAAAATGCATATGAACCGCACATAAAATTATGATGACTGTTATTTTAGCAATTTTGTGTTTATAATTTGTTTAGTATATGTTACAAATGTACTTATATATTGGAAACTGCACGAATGTCCATAGGTTTAAATATATATAGGAATATCAAATCCGTACCAGATTTTTCAGATAACCAGGGGGAAGGATTTAAGACTACTATAAAAAGCAGACCATATGTGGGGGTCTCTTTACCACTAAGGAAGGAGGCAGGAGTCTTCGAAATGCGTTTGGTACAATAGGACCCCCAAACAGATGTTATTGTTACAAAGCAGCAATCTGGAAAAACACTCACGAATATCCTATCTTTAATATCCGAAATTCCTGCATAAAGGCTACCAGGACTATCAGGGTCATCATCAAACAGCCGACACCTGGACACTGATACCGAAAATCTCAAGCAGGAATGAGACAATAAACCAGCAGGAGTTTGCATAAGCCTATAACCAGACTTTTATTTATTTATTTTTTAATATCATTGATATGGTGTTAATTTAATATAATAACATCAACATAGTTTTGGACCGCGACATTGTTGATTGTTGATGTAGGGGGAGGTGGATGCAATGTATCACACCAAAAATATATGAAAAATATATGAATACATTGCTTGTTCACCCCTCATACATTCAAACTATAATTGAAAAGATTATACATGCTTTCTCAGTAGTTCTCATATATGATTGTATATTTGAATATTTATACTATTGTAATTGGTTTAATAAGTGTAGGTTTATATTTTATATTTCATATTTTATTATCATCAAATAAAGAATATATATTTTAACAACTAGATATCCTATATATAGATTGCAAATATCCAGACACCCACCCACAGGCCATAGCACTAAATGAGCACCTTTCAAAATTGCTGGCCTTGGAAATGTTGCCATTTAGGCTTGTAGACACTGAGGCTTTCCTCTGCCTGATGGCGGCGGCGGTCCCTCAGTACTCAGTCCCCAGCCGCCACTATTTTTCCGGGTGTGCAGTCCCCGCCTTACATCAGCATGTGTCCCATAACATCACCCGTGCCCTGACCAACGCAGTTATTGGGAAGATAAACTTGACAAGTGCATTCGGCCAGGGACACTACATTTTCCTGACGGCACACTGGGTGAACATTGTGGAGGTCGGGAGCAAGTCGTACCCTGGGATGGCACAGGTGCTACCGACGCCAAGGATTGCGGGCCCTACTTCCATCAGGATTTCCGCCACCACCTACATTAGTGGCTCTAACCCCCCCTTCTCCTCCTCCTCCACTTCCACCACTGAATTCTCATCTTGCAGCACCAGTAAGCCATTAGTCAGTAGCTGGAAGCAGTGTAGCACTGCAGTGGGGAAGCGGCAACAGACTGTGCTGAAACTAATATGTTTAGGTGACAAACAGCACACTGCCGCAGAGCTGTGGCAGGGTATAAGGGGCCAGACTGAGCTGTGGCTCTCAACCTAGAACCAGGCATGCTTGTGTCTGATAATGGGCGTAACTTGGTGGCGGCTTTGGAGCTTGGCAAGCTCACACATATACATTACCATGCCTAGCCCACGTGTTCAACTTCATGATTCAGCGGTTTCTCAAAACCTACCCCAATTTTCCTGAGCTACTGGTGAAGGTGCGCCGCATGTGTGCCCATTTCCAAAAGTCAACTACAGCTGCCGCCGGTCTGGCAATGCTGCAGCAGCGCTTGCAATTGCCAGCTCACCGACTGTTGTGCGACATGAGCACGAGCTGGAACTCCACTTTCCACATGATGGCCAGGTTTTGTGAGCAGCAGAGGGAATTACGGGAATACAAGCTGCAACATGGTCATCACCTTTCCAGTCAGCTTCCGCTCTTCACAAGCGACGAGTGGGCATGGATGTCTGACTTATGTGAGGTTTGACACATCTTTGAGGAATCAACACAGAAGGTGAGTGGCGATGCCGCTATTATCAGCGTAACCATCCCATGTCTGTGTCTGCTGAAACGCTCGCTGCTCACAATGAAGGAGGACGCTTTGCATGTGGAAGAGGTGGAAATTGGGGTAAGACAGTAGTACACAGGGTGATAGCCAGACCACCCTCTGTTTGTCTTCTCAGCGCAACTTGGATGATGATGAGAAGGAGGAGGAGTAGCAGGAGACGGTTGCCTCTGCTACAGAGGGTAGTACCCACAGCAGGTTTATTCCATCTGTTTAGTGTGGATGGGCCGAAGAGGAGGAAGAAGATGAGGAGATTGAGAGTCATCCTCCTGATGAGGACAGCGAAGTCTTGTCTTTTGGGACTCTGGCACACATGGCTGACTTTATGTTATGCTGCCTTTTCCGTGACCCTCGCGTTATACGCATTTTAGCCAACACCGATTACTGGGTGTTCACCCTTCTCGACACCCGCTACAAAGAGAACTTCTTATTTCTCATTCCTGTGGTGGAGAGGACTAGCAAAATGGTGCAATACCAGAAGGTCCTTGTGTAAAAATTGCTCCAAAAATTTCCAGCTGACAACGCTGGTAGCAGAGTACGTAGTTCATTGGGCAACCGAGGAGGGGAGACGAGGGGAAAACACAGCAGTTCCAACAGAGGCAGGGCAACACCCAAGGCCTGAGACAGTTTCATGACAGCCTGCCAGCAACCTCACCCTGATGCGCGGCCTAGCGTCACAAGGAGAGAAAGGTTTTGCAAGATGATGGAGTACGTAGCAGACCGTGTCAGTGTCCTCAATGATCCCTCTGTGCCTTACAACTATTGGGTGTCCAAGCTGGACACGTGGCACGAGCTGGCGCTCTACGCCTTGGAGGTGCTGGCCTGCCCTGCCGCCAGCATTTTGTCAGAGAGGGTATTTAGTGCTGCTGGGGGCATAATAACTGATAAGCACATCTACCTGTCAACTGAAAATGCTGACATGTTGACTCTTATGAAGACCTGGATTGCCCCTGGCTTCTCTATTCCACCAGAGGAAAGTGGCTGAACATAAAGGCACTTTAAATGTGGCTTTTATGGTGTATTGAATACACTGTATTCCCATGCACCCCTTCCACCACAAAAAAAGGATATATAGTTTAATCTTCCTTTTCTCGTCCTCCTCCATCATATCAACATGCTTATTAGGCTGCCCTCGCTCCTAATGTTTTAGAGGGTCAGCTCAGCAGCAGACCCTCAACCCAGGGGCGTACACAGAAATCATTGGGCCCCATAGCAAGAATTTAAATTGGGCCCCCATGCCCGTTCCTAGTCCCTCCTACTATGCGCCCTGACTCCTCTCACTACCCTCCCTAACTTCTCCCCTGCCCCACCTCATGCAGAAGTATTTTGTTCTACAAAATGGCAGTACTCATGCCGGAACCCAACAGACCCATTAGGGTACTTTCACACTTGCGGCAGGACAGATCCGACAGGCTGTTCACCATGTCGGATCCATCCTGCGGCTATTTCGCCGTGCCGCCGGACCGCCGCTCCGTCCCCATTGACTTCATGGTGCACGGCGAAAGTCGCCGGACTAAAAAGTCAGACATGCAGTACCTTTTAGTCCGGCGGCTTTCGCCGTGCACCGCCATGCTGCGCCAGAGCTCCGCCCCCGTTATAGTCAATGGGGACGGAGCGGCGGAGCGGCGGTGCGGCGGCCCGGCGAAATAGCCGCAGGACGGATCCAACATGGTGAACAGCCTGTCGGATCCGTCCTGCCGCAAGTGTGAGAGTAGCCTTATAGAGAATGGGATCTGGTAGGTCCCGGCGGTGTTCAGCATATATTGACAAGAATCTGGGGCGTTACATGATGTAATACCACCCAACTTTCCTGCTGTCCAGCATGGCACATGCGCATAGACATGAGAAAAGTTTGAGGAAGCGAGTGCCCCCCTGCCCCATCCTCTGTGTCATGCAGGACAGCTGGGAGACACTGTCATTACTCGCTATCCTGCATGACACATGTGCAGAGACAGGAGTCTCTGGGAAAGCTGGGTGAACCCCTCCCCCTGCCTTTCCATGTTCTTATTATCTGCATTTATGCCTTGCAGGATAGCAGGAAATCTGAGTGACATCACATGATGTAATAGCACCCAGCTTTTCTGCTGCCCTGCATGGCACATGTGGAGAGACATGAGAATAGTCTGAGAACGCTGAGTGACACAGCTCCCACCTCCCCTCATATCTTCTCCTGCCTCTGCACCTGTGCCATGCAGGACATCAGGAAAGCTGAGTCACATTACATAATAGCACCCAGCTTTCCTCCTGTTCTGAATGGCATATGTGCAGAGGAATAGCCTGGGAAAGCTGAGTGACACACACACCTCTGCACTGTCCTCACCTACAAGTGGTCACTTACTTCCAGAGACGTACATAGGAATCACTGGGCCCCCATAGCAAAAATCTGAATTGGGCCCCTTAACCCCGCCCACTACCCACAATGGCCCCTCCCACTTCCTGACCTTGCTCCTCCCATGCCACACCCCCATTAAATAAATTTATACATGACCTACAGAAACTGTTAGGGGTTTCCTGGGGGTGACCTGTCACATGGGATATCTGCTGCAGCCTGCAGGTCTCCTTATTTGGGGTGCCATGTTAGGCTACTTTCACACTTGCGTTTGGGTCTCTGCTTGTGAGTTCCGTTTGAAGGCTCTCACAAGTGGCACCGAACGGATCCGTCCAGCCCTAATGCATTCTGAGTGGATGCGGATCCGCTCAGAATGCATCAGTATGGCTCCGTCTGTCCTCCGCTCAACTCAGCAGGCGGACACCTGAACGCTGCTTGCAGCGTTCGGGTGTCCGCCTGGCCGTGCGGAGGTAAACGGATCCGTCCAGACTTACAATGTAAGTCAATGGGGACGGATCCGTTTGAAGTTGACACAGTATGGCTCAATTTTCAAACGGATCCGTCCCCCATTGACTTTCAATGTAAAGTCAAAACGGATCCGTTTGCACTATCATGAACAAAAAAAAAAAAATTTTTTTTTTTTTTGTTCATGTTAATGCAAACGGATCCGTTCTGAACGGATCTAAGCGTTTGCATTATAGGTGCGGATCCGTCTGTGCAGACACCAGACGGATCCGCTCTGAACGCAAGTGTGAAAGTAGCCTTAAAGGGAATCTGTCACTAGCAATTTACCCCCAATTTTTTTTTTCATGAATCCATGTTTAACAGAGTACCTGTTTTCCATCTGTCTTGTTCTTTTGATTGTGAGTCTTGTCATTTCTTCAAAAAATCGATTCTTATGATATGTAAATGAAGCTGTAAGGAGCCCAGAGGGGCGTTATTCTTTCTCCACTGTGCCCAGGAACGGTGCCCCTCTGAAATGCCGTGCCCGGCTAAATTTGAAAACTAATAACGCCTCCAAGTTCATCTAAATCGCCTCCCAGAGGCACGGCTAAGTGCTCAACACCCCCCCTCCTCAGTGCCGCGCTCTGCGGCAAACACCCCGATTCTCCTCTTGCCGGCATCCCAAATCCCGCGCAGGCGCAGTGCCGTCAGTCATCTTATCATAGCGCAGGCAATCGCCGGCACTGCGCCTGCGCGGGATTTGGGATGCCGGCGAGAGGAGGATCTGATTTGAGAGGCGATTTAGATGAACTTGGAGGCGTTATTAGTTTTCAAATTTAGCCGGGCACGGCACTTCAGAGGGGCGTTCCTGGGCACAGTGGAGAAAGAATAACGCCCCTCTGGGCTCCTTACAGCGTAATTTACATATCATAAGAATCGATTTTTTGAAGAAATGACAAGACTCACAATCAAAAGAACAAGACAGATGGAAAAAAGGTACTCATGGATCCATGTTTAATAAAGTACCTTTTTTCCATCTGTGTTCTTCTTTTCCATGTCAGTCTTGTCCTTTCTTCTAAAAATCGATTCTTAGGAAATGCAAATGACGCTGTAAGGACTGGAGCCCAGAGGGGCGTTTTTCTTTCTCCACGGTGCCCAGGAACGGTGCCCCTCTGAAGTGCCGTGCCCGCCTAAATATGAAAACTACTAACGCCTCCATGTTTAGCTGAATCGCCTCCCAGAGGCGCGGCTAAGTCCTCAACACCCGCCCCCCTCCTCAGCGCCGCGCTCTGCAAACACCCGATCCTCCTCTCGTCGGCGTCCCAAATCCCGCGCAGGCGCAGTGCCGGTGATTGCCTGCGCCTGCGCTCTGATAATACGGCTGAGGGCAACAGCTTCAACATCGTCACTGGGCTCGGCGCATGCCCAGTGACGATGTTGAAGCTGTTGCCCTCAGCCGTATTATCAGAGCGCAGGCAATCGCCGGCACTGCGCCTGCGCGGGATTTGGGACGCCGACGAGAGGAGGATCGGGTGGGGCGGCGCGGGGGGGGGCGGCGCGGCGATTGCGGAGATGAGTTGATGTTGGGGCTGGGCCCTGGGGAGAAAAGCAGCCGCATAGCCGGCTGCAGGTCATGAGTGGGCGGGGCCAAATAGTGTGGGCGGGGCCTTATCTGCGCTACGGGCCCCCCAGTGCCGCGGGCCCCATAGCAGTGGCGTGGTCTGCCTCTATGGGCGGTACGCCACTGCTTACTTCATTACTGGCAATCCAGAGGAAATAGGAATCGGGCATAATGGAGCTAACAGGCGGGAGGCGGAGCTAGGAGGCGGGGCTAGCAGACGGGAGACAGTTAGGAAGATAGATGGGGGCGGGGACTCTCCTCCACTGCGGGCCCCCCTTCCTCACGGGCCCCATAGCAGCTGCGTGGTCTGCCTATATGGTAGGTACGCCACTGCCTCAATCATAGCAGGCCCTCGTCCCCAATGTTTTAGAGAGTCAGCTCCCCAGCAGACCCTGAACCATAATGTTTTCGATGGTCAGATCAGCAGCAGTCACTTGCCCCTAATGTTTTAGAGAGTCAGATCAGCAGCAGACCCTCAACCATAATTTTTTCAATGGTCAGCTCAGCAGCAGGCCCTCACCTATAATTGTTTCCATGGTCAGATCAGCAGCAGGCCCTCACCCCTAATGTTTTAGATGGTCAGATCAGCAGCAGGCCCTCACCCCTAATGTTTTAGATGGTCACCAGCAGGCCCTTGCTCCTAATGATTTGAGGGTCCCGAGCAGGCCAGCTATCATAATTTTTCAAGGGTGTGTATGATGCCCTTCTTTGTGTGTAATAAAATGTGTATTGGAGTGTCGGTTCCTTGTAATTTTTGGCAGCCCTTTCACTTAGTGCATAGGAGTCCATACTGAAGGCATACTGAACCAGCATGGCTACCACAGCATCTTGCAGCGGCATGCTATTCCATCCGGTTTGCGTTTAGTTGGACCATCATTTATTTTTCAACAGGACAATGACCCCAAACACACCTCCAGGCTGTGTAAGGGCTATTTGACCATGAAGGAGAGTGATGGGGTGCTGCGCCAGATGACCTGGCCTCCACAGTCACCAGACCTGAACCCAATCGAGATGGTTTGGGGTGAGCTGGACCGCAGAGTGAAGGCAAAAGGGCCAACAAGTGCTAAGCATCTCTGGGAACTCCTTCAAGACTGTTGGAAGACCATTTCAGGTGACTACCTCTTGAAGCTCATCAAGAGAATGGCAAGAGTGTGCAAAGCAGTAATCAAAGCAAAAGGTGGCTACTTTGAAGAACCTAGAATATTACATATTTTCAGTTGTTTCACACTTTTTTGTTATGTATATAATTCCACATGTGTTAATTCATAGTTTTGATGCCTTCAGTGTAAATCTACAATTTTCATAGTCATGAAAATAAAGAAAACTCTTTGAATGAGAAGGTGTGTCCAAACTTTTGGTCTGTACTGTATGTGGAATCAGCTGACGACGGTGAAAAAGGAGTGTGCTCTTTCATGCTATAGTAGGATCTTGGGCCTCTGCATTGTTCTTTATACCTGATGCTAACATCGACACTTGAGTTATTTGGTCAGTTTTGGCCCTGTAACTGCCCAAAAAAGTGAAGTGTGCAGTGATTCTAAGAGTGACGCCTGTCATCTGCATGTCTACTGATTCACAGTATTGTTTTACTACCACAGCAGACTCCCTATGCGTATTGCTGCAAGGCACAGTGTTCTACACCACTATGCAGACTCTCTGCAGCCAGGAAATAGTTGTTTTTTAATGCAATTCGCCACGAATTATTTTGGATCGAACATTTTCGGAAAATTCGGCAAACTGACAAAATCGTATTTTTTGAAAATTCACTCATCTCTACTGATGACCTATCCAGAGGATTGGTTATCATCAGTAAAAAAAAGTCTTGAAAAAAAACCTTTAAGTTGTACTAAACATATAGCAAGTGTACCCGACATCAGTGGAAGTATTTTTTGATATATCCATCAATTTTATCTGAATACATATTTTGTAAACCCTACAACTGGAGATCAGTTTGGATCAACTCGATCACTATTCATACTATGATCCAAAGTGGTGACAACAGAAGGATGACCAGCAATGACAGCTCAGGGCCAGATTAACCTTGGCTTTCATTGACACAAGATGCATCCAAACCATCACCTCCTTCACCTTTATTTTTTCTGTACTTTGCAGGGTTGAAACTTTTGGAGTGCTGAGGTTAAAGTTACCACCAGCTCTAGTGTCTGAGGGGTTTCCAAAGCTTGTCAATAAAAGGACAGCAGTGCATTATTTAGGAGGCTCTGTTACAAAATTTACACCGGAGCCCAGGATCTTTAAATTATGCCTATGGCACTGTGATTGGGAGTAATAGGTCAGACATTTCATGTTGCTCTGGATTATTGCCAACTGTACAATTTTTTTTAAGTGCCACAGATTTTAATAAAAAAAATTAACAAAATAAAACATAAAGGTTTTCCTCCACCTCACTTGACTTTATCTGACTTCTGTTGGAAAAAGTGAAACAGATCCTTCATAAATATGGCACTCATTCTGAACACCATGTATTTACACAAGACAACTGGTATGAGTACACTGATACAGGTGAAACTCGAAAAATGTGAATATCGTGCAAAAGTTCATTTATTTCAGTAATGCAACTTAAAAGGAATTGCATTAATGCAGTTTAAAATTAGAATATTGTGAAAAGGTTCAATATTCTAGGCTCAAAGTGTCACACTGTAGTCAGCTAATTAGTCCATACCCCCTGAGCAAAGGGGACCTGAGATTGTGACTTTGGGGTTTCATAAGCTGTAAGCCATAATCATCCAAATTATAACAAATAAAGGCTTGAAATATCTCGCTTTGCATGTAATGAGTCTCATATATTATTTCACCTTTTAAGTTGCATTACTGAAATAAATGAACTATGCACGATATTCTAATTTTCGAATTTCACTTGTACATCTCCTGCATCATTTCACACAATATGTCTGCCTGCAGCCACCTCTATAGGAAGGTCAATGCATAGGCATGTATACATTTACCATCTATATCAATGGAAGCTGTAAATAATCCATTTGCACTGAATTCATCTTAGTAGTGGCTTATAGAAAGTGTACAGAATCTATGTCAAAAACAGGAGAAGTAGTTCAGTGCCTGGCCCCCTTCCCCTTCAGGCCCCACATGGTTGGCCTCTACGGTACATACCCCACTGATTTTGCATGTTCTTCTTTTGTTTACTTCTTTGTCCACGGATCCGCAAAACACATACAGACGTCTGAATGGAGCCTTACAGGGGGGTGATCAATGACAGGGGGGTGATCACCCCATATAGACTCCTTGATCACCCCCCTGTCAATGATCACCCCCCTGTAAGGCTCCATTCAGACGTCCGTATGTGTTTTGCGGATTCGCGGATCCGAAAAACACGGATACTGCGGATCTGCAAAACACGGACACCGGCAATGTGCTTTTCCGCATTTTGCGGATCCGCACATTGCCAGAACTATATCGAAAATGCCTTTTCTTGTCTGCAATTGCGAACAAGAATAGGACATGTTCTATAGGCTCTACAAAAAACGAAGTGTTTGCCCGATCAGGCCTGGTCTTGTGCGCACACTTGCGTTCAGTCTGCCCTACCGCAGTGACAGAATTCTTTTTTTTCTGATCACTGCAAAAACACCGTAAAATCCCTGCGGCACTATAAAAATATCACTTTTGAGGGGCATGGCGAGTTCACTTGTGCCAAAAAAATATATATTCTAGGAACTCGCCATGCCCCTCACGGAATACTTGGGGTGTCTTGTGGGGTATTTATACTGCCCTGGCATTTTAGTGGCCCTAAAGCATGAGAATCCAAATGCCTAAAAATGCCCTCCTGAAACATACTCTTTGGAATTTGGGCCCCTTTGCGCACCTAGGCTGCAAAAAAGTGTCACACATGTGGTATCGCCGTACTCAGGAGAAGTAGGGCAATTTGTTTTGGGGTGTATTTTTACATATACCCAAACTTTGTGTGAGAAATATCTCTGTCAAATGACAACTTTGTATAAAAAAAATGGGAAAAGTTGTCTTTTAGAGAGATACAGTACAGACCAAAAGTTTGGACACACCTTCTCATTCAAAGAGTTTTCTTTATTTTCATGACTATGAAAATTGTAGATTCACACTGAAGGCATCAAAACTATAAATTAACACATGTGGAATTATATACAGTATATGCATGCAAACACGTGCATGCATGTATAATATATATGCATGCATTAACAGCCACATCATAGGATGATGTGCGCAGATGTGCCCAGCATTTGCGCACAGCTGCCCTTAGTGGTCCACAGGGGTTCATTGTGGCCTCTGTGGGGAATATGTTCCCCCTTATATGTCCCTTTTTATATATATATGTGCCCCCTTATATGTGCACCCTCATAGTTAGTATTGCTCATATATCCCCTTATAGGTAAAATGTCACCAAAACTAGAGGTATCAGTGTGAATGTGCCCCAAGCATTCACACTGATGCCATCTGGCTAATTGCATCAGAATGACCGGACAAGAATCCGGTCATCCTGTATGCTTCAAAGAACTCAGATTCAATAGACGTCATCTCACTGCGCCGTCCCACGTGTTCCTGATGGTGGCGCGCCCCTGAAGAGGAGAGACCCCCAGTAGAGTACGGAGAGTGCAGGCAGCGCTCGCTGGGGGAGTTAGAATCATCCCCAAAACAACGAGCATCCCCTGGACAATGAGCAATTAACACTTGAAGGGCTGAGTATTGATGCCCTATCCCTACCACTATCCCACCAACTATTCCCCTACCACTATCCCACCAACGACCACCACCCATAGAAGCTGCCCATATTTACTTATAACCCCTACCTGCCCATATTCCCTTCACCCTCACATACCCTAATTCCCCTGCCAAGTTACCCCAGCATTCACCTGCAGGGTATTAACCCTTTCATTGCCTGCTGTACCCCTACCCTTCAATTACCACCTCTGTACCCCTACCCTTCAGTTACCCCTGACCCCTTGACCACCTATCCCCTACCCTAACCCTGCAGGAGTATCCCTGCTCCCTATTAACCCCTGCTGTAACCCTGTGTCTGTGGCCTGCAATTACCCTTGTAGCGCCACCGTTAACCCTTCGTTCATAGGGATAGTTTAGAGCCAGGTGGGGTGGGCTGCTAATGAATGTGTGTAAGTGTATTGTATAGTTAGTTTGTGGGTGGAATTTGGGAACCGTGTAGTGTAGTTTAGTACTGTATTGTTAGTGCATTGTGTGTTATTTATACCTACTGTGTAACGTGTGGTTACTAGCGGTAGTTAGTAAGGCGCATGCAGCTAGTTTAGTAATTAGCGTAAGGTAAAGTGAAAGTGTTATTATTATAAAGGTATAAATAGGCGGAGTCATCGGTAGACGGCTCCACCTATTTATGAATATTAATTATTGATATTTACATAAATATTGGTAAATAATATTCCCCCTTTACATACTATATGATATCTGATTTTCATTTTTTACACCAATCATGGTATAAAACCTTTAATTGGCGTACTATGAAATTTACCCATGTGTATGTCTGAAATAGGGACATTTGATTGTGAACCTTATTGAGGTCAGGGACTGACATGGAGACAATCTCTTTGCAGCACTCTATAAGTCTGTAAAAATATAGGTAATTATAATTATCCCACTTTAATGAGCAGGCATGTGTAGGGGCTGTTCAACATCTGTCAGATACAGTAAAGCTGAAGAGGTCAGATGAGATGCAACCTGTCTAATTTATATTTCCCCTAAGGCCACACGTTCAGATTTCCTGATAGCGTTTTGGTAGCCAAAACCAACAGTGAATTAAAAAAAAGAACAAAAGTTGTGTCTGAACATTATACTTTCTCTCCTTTTTTGATCCACTCCTAATTCTGGCTCTAACCTGACCATGTGGCCAAACCATTAGTGGTCACTGTAGGGTCAGGCCCATAGGCATTCTATTGTTGATGGTAGGACGAGTCAATAATAATCTAATGTCAGTGGCCAAGTTTAGATATCTTCTAATGGTGAAAGTATCACCAGGTTTATGTCAAGGACTAACGTATCATGATGTGGCCAGAACATTTAGTTTGTTCATTAGAACAAGAGAGTCTGTAGAAGGTACTGCCTTGTACGGTAATGACCGTCAAACACTATCAGATGTACATTCCAAAGCCGCCTGGTCCCAAGGACAAGACTTTCAAACATCCTTAGGAGATAAACAGAGCATTTCATGCTGTTTCTATCTTCTCCGAAAGACATACTTTTAAATATTCTGTCACAAAGTTCTTTAAAAACAGTTATGCATGAACTGCTGAAAATGAATTCAGAACACTTATAATATAATGGATTAGTGGATGCACATTAAGAAAAAAAAAAAGATTACAAATGTCATCCTGCCGGAGTGTTATGATCGAATGTGTGCCTTAAAGGAATTGCATGGTAAAAGGCAGGTTCTCCTCAGAAAGAGGTGCCTGTAATCAGTGTCGGACTGGGGTACCTAGGGCCCACCAGAAAAACGTATTTTGGGGGCCCACCATACGGATACATTCAAATATAATAAATAATCTAACATGTTTTTTATATAAACATAGGCTGGTTGAGGTGCTGTACATTGATTAAATGTATACACTACGTGCAGAATTATTAGGCAAATGAGTATTTTGACCACATCATCCTCTTTATGCATGTTGTCTTACTCCAAGCTGTACAGGCTCGAAAGCCTACTACCAATTAAGCATATTAGGTGATGTGCATCTCTGTAATGAGAAGGGGTGTGGTCTAATGACATCAACACCCTATATCAGGTGTGCATAATTATTAGGCAACTTCCTTTCCTTTGGCAAAATGGGTCAAAAGAAGGACTTGACAGGCTCAGAAAAGTCAAAAATAGTGAGATATCTTGCAGAGGGATGCAGCACTCTTAAAATTGCAAAGCTTCTGAAGCGTGATCATCGAACAATCAAGCGTTTCATTCAAAATAGTCAACAGGGTCGCAAGAAGCGTGTGGAAAAACCAAGGCGCAAAATAACTGCCCATGAACTGAGAAAAGTCAAGCGTGCAGCTGCCAAGATGCCACTTGCCACCAGTTTGGCCATATTTCAGAGCTGCAACATCACTGGAGTGCCCAAAAGCACAAGGTGTGCAATACTCAGAGACATGGCCAAGGTAAGAAAGGCTGAAAGACGATCACCACTGAACAAGACACACAAGCTGAAATGTCAAGACTGGGCCAAGAAATATCTCAAGACTGATTTTTCTAAGGTTTTATGGACTGATGAAATGAGAGTGAGTCTTGATGGGCCAGATAGCTGGATTGGTAAAGGGCAGAGAGCTCCAGTCCGACTCAGACACCAGCAAGGTGGAGGTGGAGTACTGGTTTGGGCTGGTATCATCAAAGATGAGCTTGTGGGGCCTTTTTGGGTTGAGGATGGAGTCAAGCTCAACTCCCAGTCCTACTGCCAGTTTCTGGAAGACACCTTCTTCAAGCAGTGGTACAGGAAGAAGTCTGCATCCTTCAAGAAAAACATGATTTTCATGCAGGACAATGCTCCATCACACACGTCCAAGTACTCCACAACGTGGCTGGCAAGAAAGGGTATAAAAGAAGAAAATCTAATGACATGGCCTCCTTGTTCACCTGATCTGAACCCCATTGAGAACCTGTGGTCCATCATCAAATGTGCGATTTACAAGGAGGGAAAACAGTACACCTCTCTGAACAGTGTCTGGGAGGCTGTGGTTGCTGCTGCACGCAATGTTGATGGTGAACAGATCAAAACACTGACAGAATCCATGGATGGCAGGCTTTTGAGTGTCCTTGCAAAGAAAGGTGGCTATATTGGTCACTGATTTGTTTTTGTTTTGTTTTTGAATGTCAGAAATGTATATTTGTGAATGTTGAGATGTTATATTGGTTTCACTGGTAAAAATAAAAAATTGAAATGAGTATATATTTCTTTTTTGTTAAGTTGCCTAATAATTATGCACAGTAATAGTCACCTGCACACACAGATATCCCCCTAAAATAGCTAAAACTAAAAACAAACTAAAAACTACTTCCAAAAATATTCAGCTTTGATATTAATGAGTTTTTTGGGTTCATTGAGAACATGGTTGTTGTTCAATAATAAAATTAATCCTCAAAAATACAACTTGCCTAATAATTCTGCACTCCCTGTATAGTGCAAAAAGTCTAATGTGTTATGTGCCACTTGTGCAGAGGGTGGGATACTAGGGGCCCACTTTGCCCAGGGGCCCACCGGGGGATTCTCCTGTACCCCTGTGGGCCAGTCCGAGCCTGCCTGTAATATCCACATTCATGTTGGAGAGTTTCCTTTGTGCAGTGACCCAATAGATCACTTAGATCACTAAGATCTAGGGTTAATCTTGTGGTGGATCACTGCTAAAGAGTTATAGGGTCATTTATTAAGACCGGCATTTTAGACGCCGGTCTTAATACCTCTTGCGCTGGCGTATGATGCGCCTAAGTTATATAGCGGCGCTGTCCGCTACATAACTTAGGCGCATGGATGGCATAGATTTATATCATTTTCTACACCTAAAACAGGCGTAGAAAATGATAAATGAGACGGGCGGGCTGGTCCACCCCTTTCCCTGCCAACATCACTTCCCCTTTTATAGACCTGCCATGAGTGGAAGAAACTCGCAGATTTTGCCACAATTCCCCTTTGCGACCGAATCTGCAACAGATATATGCCAAAAATTGGCTAATATATAATAATAAATCACCCCCTTAATGTTGTGATTTATTGCTAAAGTACTTAAGTGATTAAAGTAGTCTTTTTCTTGTGCACAGAGAATCCCAAATAGTTGTGTATAGGCAGCTCACAGTTAATGGTGGCAGATTTGGTTAGGTTGTTGGGAGATGGGCTGACATAAATTTCTGGAATGGAGTCTTTGCTCAGGAGGCGTAGAGGAAGGAAATGCATTTGTGAGCTGCTCATAACTAGGCCTAATCCAGGGAACCTTCATTCCTGAGACTAAAAACTGCCAGAGAAGCAACTGGACTGAGAGACTATCCCTGAGAGAAAGAGAATAAACATTTGCAGATGGTTGAGAACCATTGGACTGTAAGACGGTAATCTTACTGCACGTTTATGGCAATAGACTTTTATGCTTTCAGAAAGGTTTAATTGCCTCCGGCACCCACCACATTTCTGAGGCGGACTGATCATCAGGATCTGAGAACTGCAGCCGCAGACTGGGCATTGCAGAAAGTGTTAATGAGAACAGAATTGCACACCTGTGGTTAATTTGGAAAGATTGCAATGTGCATTTAGAAAGAGACTCAGGGAGGACTACTACGGCCATTGCCACTTCCTATATACAACCTTTGCTAGAAACTTGATATGTCATATACCTCAGAACTGTGCCTATTGCCTGCATCTGTACTACAACTCCCATCATCTGCTAAGTAAAGAAAGACTTTATTTACTATAATCAAACAGGCCTAGTCATTGACTCCACCATTCCTCTGCAAGCCCTTTTGTCCTTTTTCTACCTTGCACCCATCTAACATCAAGGGCACCCCAGCCACCATCAGACAACAGCCCCCCATAACTCCAGGGAGTGCTAGAAGGAAAGGGATTAGCCACAGTGAGGTCTACGGCCACCCTCATTGGCACTGCTACCACTCCCATCCTCTTTAGCTCCTGCAGTGAATAGGAGCTATGTTGTGCCATCTATATCAGGAGCTGGCTGTAATGTACTTCAATGAGCAGGATTGGAGCTAGCTTCTGAAAAAATAAAAAAAAGGTTGATTTTTTTTTCCTTCTAAAATTAAAGTCCTATATTATTGGGGGGAAAAAAAATACTACACATAAGGGTGGGTTTAGATATACGTTATATATTCCTTTTTACCATTCCGTTACAGTAGGGTTTAATGGAATATAATGGAACTTAAAGGGGTTATCCAAGACTATAAAAATGCACCCATATTCTGGGCCCCTCACAATAAATATACTTACCTGGATCTCCGCTTCGCTCCTGGTCCCTGCACCGCCGCTGCTGCTTCTCCCCGTGAGCGGGTGAAAACCGGTGTCGGGGGGAGCAGCCAATGGCAGGTGGGGATGGGGATGAGCCTCCCTAGCGTCAGCCGTGATGCTAGGGAGGCTCTTCTTCGTCCCTACCTACCTGCTCCTGACTCCGGATGTTTTCATCCGTGCACAGGGAGAAGCTGCAGTGCCGGTGCAGGGAGCGGGGAGCCAGGTAAGAATATTCATTGTGAGGGACCTGGCATATGGGGGTCATTTTTATAGTCTCGGATAAACCCTTTAAGGACGGAATGCAAAACGGAAGCTTTTAGAGGGGACTTTTTTTCTGTCTTATATAATGGAACAAGTCGGAACCGTTATTTGTGCCCATAGAAATTGATAGATCAAAGAGGAATGCCTCTAAAGGATTCCGTTTCACATTCCATCCTTAAATTCCATTATATTCCGTTATAGTTTTGTTACTGAACGGTATAATGGAATATATAACACCTATGTGAACCCACCCTAATTGGTATCATGATGCAACTATTGCAACTTAATTGGAGGACGGCTGTCGATAGGTTGGCTGCAAGAATGATCTCATATCTGAAGTGACCAACACATCTTCAACCCGCCCTGTTTTTGCAGGTGCAGTAGTATTGGTACCCGCACCTGTTTCGCTGTGGGTGGAAATTCCTCTGCCAGTGCCCACAACAGTAGAATGCAGCATCTCTCGCAGCAAGGCCTGGAAATGCTGCATTCTGACAGCCCTATGTGTTGCTGGTAACATGTCCGCCATTTTGTGTTTGTACGTTGCCACCCAGAACAGGTCCTTGACCTTTATGCTTTTTAGATGGGGGTCCCTCTTCAAACACTGGAGCATGAAGGCCTCCATTTGCACTAAATTGGAAGCGGTGGAGCGCCTGGCTTCTGCTAATCGCCAAAGAAAATGTCATCCTCGGTCTCATCTCCCAATCCACAGACACCAGGGATCCCCAAAAAGTTTATAGCCTGCACTTCTTTCTCCTCCTCCTCCCTCCAGCCACCATCCTCCTCTAACTCCTCTTCAGACTCCTGCTGACTTGTCTCAGATGGAGTAGCCCCCCCTGGGAATTCATTCAGCATTGCCACTTCCTCATCTTCCTGCTCCTGCTCCTCGACGGCTTGATCAATGACACGTGCATCACGCAGCCCTGCAGGGTATTGTGATGGTGAGGTCACAGTTACTTAGGCAAACGAGGGTTGCTCAGGGTTACTTACAGTTTCTTGAAGAACCCTGGGCAGGCATACAGCATTGATGGAGAGGCTGGCACAGGAGACCTCTGGGGCACTCTCAGTGTATAGGGACCAGGCCTGATGGTAGATGAGGTGCCCTGGATGTTGCAGGTGTTTAATGTGCCAAAGGCAAGATCACTTTAAGATTCGTGACGCCACACCGATTCATGATAGGAATAATTGAGGAACACGATGTTGTGGTGAACCAAAACTTCCTTTTACTGGAAACAGTCAAATATTTACAGTCTGGGTTCAGTTCCACATGGCAGTAGCAATAATAAACAGGCTTTTACAAATGGCAGGCACAATGTTCTTGCAAGATACTCAGAGGGTTAAAACACTTACAGATCAGGCTGCACCTTTCCTCAGAAATCCTGTGCACTATTCCTCAGAACTCCTGTCTGTCTTAATCCCAAGTCCCGTATGCCCTATTGATGGCTTTATCCTTGGTCACCAAAACTTCCTCAGGTATATATACATCCTTGCACTAAGTAGATCCTCTGCCCTTCAGCTCTCTGGTTCATCTGGAAACAACTTCTGCTCTGCACTTTGTGGGAACTGCAGGTTTCTTAGGAGGTAACTCTTCCCCTGGTGACAACTAGAAGCCTGGGCTGTCTAGCTGCATGTCAGGAGGTGGCCTTCAGCTCCTCTCTGGCTAAAGTGCACACTCTCTTCTGGCTCTACACACTCCTGACTACACACCCCTTCCCTGCACAGGACTAGAGATGTCCCGAATAGTGCACCGGCGAATAGTTCCCGGCGAATATCGCTTGTTCGCGTTCGCCGCGGCGGGCGAACATATGCAATGTTCGGTCCGCCCCCTATTCGTCATCATTGAGTAAACTTTGACCCTGTACCTCACAGTCAGCAGACACATTCCAGCCAATCAGCAGCAGACCCTCCCTCCCAGACCCTCCCACCTCCTGGACAGCATACACTTTAGATTCATTCGGAAGCTGCATTCTTAGTGAGAGGAGGGACAGTGTAGCTGCTGCTGATTTAATAGGGAAATCGATAGCTAGGCAAGTGTATTCAGTGTCCACTACAGTCCTGAAGGACTCATCTGATCTCTGCTGTAAGGACAGCACCCCAAAAAGCCCTGCGTGTGTGTCAGGCTCACAGCGTATACTGTGCCCACTTGCCCAGTGCCACCACTCATATCTGGTGTCACAATAGCTTGCATTTAAAAAAAAAAAAACTTTTGGGACTGTGAAATAATAGCAGTCAGTTTCCTTCACGCGTGTGCGTTTCAGGGCCTGCCAGGGCACAGTGTCACACCAGTGCAACTCATATCTGGTGTAACAGTAGTGTACATAAAAAAAAAAAATATTAAATTTGACTGTAATAGATTGAATAGCCGTTAGTTGTCTGCAAGCGTGTGTGTCAGGCCTACAGCGTCTACTCTGCCAACTTCTGCCAGTGCACAGTGCCACTCATATCTGGTGTCACAGTAGCTTGCACGCATAGTACCACTAATCGAAAAAAAAATGACAGGCAGAGGCAGGCCAACCCGCAGGGGCCGTCGTGGTCGTGGTGCTGTGATTCTCTTTGGCCCTAGAAAAATGCCCAGTGTTCAGAGGCCACATACCCTGAACTCGAAAAGTTCTGAGGACATAGTTGACTGGCCAATACAGGACACCCAATCTTCTACAGCTTCCGCTAGGAACCTTGACGCACCATCCTCCTCCAGCTTAGCTTCGGGCACCTCTCAAGTTACCACTCGCCCGCCTGACGCCACCTCCAACAATAGCACCTCAGCCGCTTCACTTGATCTGTCAGAGAAGTTATTTACCCATCAGTTGGAAGAAATGAGTAATGCGCAACTATTATTGCCAGAGGATGTAGATAACAGGGATATGTCTCAGTCATGCAGCATTACACACATGGATGTACGGTGTGATGATAATGATGTTGTACCCGCTGCTGCTTCCTTTGCTGAGTTATCAGATACAAGTGAATCGGTTGATGATGACGATGTGTCCGTGGATGTCACGTGGGTGCCCGCGCGAAGAGAAGAAGAACAGGGGGAAAGTTCAGATGGGGAGACAGAGAGGAGGAGAAGACGAGTTGGAAGCAGGGGGAGGTCGCCGCAAGGAGCTAGTGGCACAGTCAGACAGCATGTATCGGCACCCGGGGTCAGCCAGACAGCACGCCAATCAACGCATGCTGTTGCCACCCTCAGAATGCCGTCATTGCAGAGCTCAGCAGTGTGGCATTTTTTTTGTGTGTCTGCCTCTGACAACAGCAATGCCATTTGCAACCTGTGCCAAAAGAAACTGAGTCGTGGGAAGTCCAACACCCATCTAGGTACAACTGCTTTGTGAAGGCACATGATCGCACATCACAAACACCTATGGGATCAACACATGAGTACAAGCAGCACACAAACTCAAAGCCGCCATCCTCCTCCTGGTCCAGCATCTTCAGCCACGTCAACCACTGCTGTCCTCTCTCGCCTTGAGCAGTTCCTGCTCATCTGCCTACAGTCAGGTGTCTGTCAAGGACATGTTTGAGCGTAAGAAGCCAATGTCACAAAGTCATCCCCTTGCCCGGCGTCTGACAGCTGGCTTGTCTGAACTCTTAGCCCGCCAGCTTTTACCATACAAGCTGGTGGAGTCTGAGGCCTTCAAAAAATTTGTCGCTATTGGGACACCGCAGTGGAAGGTACCCGACTGAAATTTCTTTGCACAAAAGGCAATCCCCAACCTGTACTCGATTGTGCAAAAGGAAGTAATGGCATGTCTGGCACACAGTGTTGGGGCAAGGGTCCATCTGACCACTGATACCTGGTCTGCAAAGCACGGTCAGGGCAGGTATATCACCTACACTGCGCATTGGGTAAACCTGCTGACGGCTGCCAAGCATGGAATGCGTGGCTCTGCAGAGGAGTTGGTGACACCGCCATGACTTGCAGGCAGGCCTGCTGCCACCTCCTCTACTCCTCCTACTCCATCCTCTTCCATAACCTCCTCGGCTGAGTCCTCTTCTGCTGCTGCGTCTTGCTCCACATCAACGGCACCCCCCCAGCTCCTCAGGGGCTATTCCACATCCCGGATTCGGAAGTGTCACGCCGTCTTGGGGTTGACTTGCCTGAAAGCAGAGAGTCACACCGGACCAGCACTCCTGTCTGCCCTGAACGCATAGGTGGATCAGTGGCTGACCCCGCACCAACTGGAGATCGGCAAAGTGGTGTGTGACAACGGAAGCAATTTGTTGGCGGCATTGAATTTAGGCAAGTTGACACATGTGCCGTGCATGGCACATGTGTGTAATCTGATCGTACAACACTTTGTGCATAAGTAGCCAGGCTTACAGGACATCCTCAAGCAGGCCAGGAAGGTGTGTGGCCATTTCAGGCATTCCTACATGGACATGGCGCACTTTTCAGACATCCAGCGGCGAAACAACATGCCAGTGAGGCGCTTGATTTGCGACAGCCCGACACGTTGGAATTCAACACTCCTAATGTTCGACCACCTGCTCCAACAAGAAAAAGCCGTCAACAAGTATTTGTATGACCGGGGTGCTAGGACAGCCTCTGCGGAGCTTGGAAATTTTTTGTCACGTTACTGGACACTCATGCACAATGCCTGTAGGCTCATGCGTCCTTTTGAGGAGGTGACAAATCTAGTCAGTCGCACCAAAGGCACCATCAGCGACATCATCCCATTTGTTTTCTTCCTGGAGCGTGCCCTGCGAAGAGTGCTGGATCAGGCTGTAGATGAGCGTGAAGAGGAAGAGTTGTGGTCACCATCACCACCACCACCACCAGAAACAGCCTTATCAGCATCGCTTGCTGGACCTGCGGCAACGCTGGAAGAGGAGTGTGAGGAAGAGGAGTCAGAGGAGGAATGTGGCTTTGAGGAGGAGAAGGAAGACCAACCACAACAGGCATCCCAGGGTGCTCGTTGTCTTCTATCTAGTACCCGTGGTGTTGTATGTGGCTGGGGGGAAGAACATACTGTGATCATTAAAGCCTACTAGGCCAACAATGGGCCCACACTGCAGAATCATTTTTTTCTGGGTCACTTAACTGTCACTGACTACACCAAGATTGACGCATAGAGAAATAAAATTTATGTCATGAGTGTGTCAACTATTGACAACTCTTTGCGGTTGTCTAAAATCTATTCCATGACAGGGGACGTAACAGGGATTAAACTGATAAGAATAGTACTACTTAACACGCCGCTCATATCTGGTGGCACATTAGATTGCACGTGCAGTGCCCCAAATTTGAAGTAGGAGGACCGACCAAGCATCATTTTCCATCTCCCGGTTCCTAAAATCAATGCCATATACACAGGGGCGTACATACAGGTGTCGCACTTGCGACCGGGCCCGGCACTCCAGGGGGCCCGGCAACCTGTGGACACACCCTGCAGTAGTGCTGTGCCTGTATAACCCGGGGCGGCCGGCCCGGGGCCCGCCCCCCAGTGTTGAGTTTCCTTGCTGCCAGCCCTACCCTCCCTTGAGTCTTTTCCCCCTGAGTCTCCTCCCCGGCCGGCGGTTCAGCGTGCCGGACATGACGTTGAGATGCAGGGAGAAGGCACCGGAAAAGAAAGGAAGAGGGAGAGCGCTGCGCAATGAAGCCGGTCCGGCCTTCAGAGTGAGTGAGGTCTGAGGGGGGCTGAGAGTTGGGCAATGTATGTAAAGTTATGACTGGTGACTTGTGCTATGAAGTAATGGGGGTTTTTCTGTTGTCTTGGAGTGCAGCTCTTTTGTGTAGGCACTTCTATTGAGCTTCTAGTATATGCTTGGATGTAGCAGAGCTGGTTTTGTCATGCATTTCTTTTGCCTTCATATGGTAAAATACTTCATTGGCCTATCAATGGCTTTATAACTAACTCTGCTATATTTCTGTAGCCTACAACCTCTGACTGCCAGAACATGTTGGGTGTAGTAGTTTCAGCCCAACTGTGCAGTCAGAGGTTGTAGGCTACAGAAATATAGCAGAATATCATCCTCTTGTATATAGTAATATACAGTATATAATATATATATATACAGTATATAATATATATATACACACACACGTGTGGCGGCGGGTTGGGGGGGCATCGACGGGGAGGGGGCCCCATGGATCAGTTTCGCTCCGGGACCCCATGGATTGTGTGTACGCCACTGCATATACACGTCCCCTGATAGGGGACATAACAGGGATTAAACTGATAGGAATAGTACTACTTAAAACACCTTATAATAATAATAATAATAATTCTCTAGTGGACGTAACAGGGATTAAACTGATAGGAATAGTACTACTTAACACACCTTATAATAATGCAGAGAGAGGCAACGCAGAGAGAGGAGTCTGAAGAAGAGGAGTCAGAGGAGGAAGGTGGCTTTGAGGAGGTGGAAGACCAAACACAGCAGGCGTCCCAGGGGTCTTGTTGTCACCTTTCGGGGACCCTTGGTGTTGTACGTGGTTGGGTGGAGGAAGAGACCTTCAATGACATCAGTGAGGGCAAGGAACGGGACATGGCTAGCTTGGTGTGAAGTGGGCGTAACCGTTACACTACCTGATCGATACAACATCATACCTGATGTTTTAAAGCACATTATTCCAAACAATTTAGGAATGTTAGGTGATTTATGCCCTTTATGGATTAATACCCGACTCTGCGTCAACTATGTAATTTTCCATGGGAGTTTTGCCATGGTTCCCCCTCCGGAATACCACAGTCCAGGTGTTAGTCCCCTTGAAACAACTTTTCCATCACTATTGTGGCCAGAGTCCCTGTGGGTTTTAAAATTCGCCTGCACATTGAAGTCAATGGCGGTTCGCCGGATTCGCCCGTTCGCGAACATTTGCGAAAATTTGCGTTCGCCGTTCGCAAATGGAAAATGTTATGTTTGCGACATCTCTACACAGGACTGACTATATATATTAGGGGTTCCCTAGCTCCCTCTACTGTCTAGGAGGAGGAACTACACCCTAACAGGCCTGACACACAGATAAACAGGGAAATTGCACATAAATAACATAGCAACATACATTAAAATGGACTGTAAAATACAATGCCATTGTTCCACAGGAGGTGGAGAATAATGTGGCCCGATTGACCCTTGTGTAGTGCCCACATTTACCTAGTTGGACACTACACACGATGCAATGCACGCTCCAGAAAGAAGGCGTAAGACGCAATGTCACTGATGGTGCCCTGGCTGCGACTGGCCAGTTTGGTGATCTCATCAAATGGGCGCAGAAGTCTGCATGAGTCGCGCATGAGCAGCCACTGGCACGGTGAAAAAAAAACTAGCTCCCCAGAACCTGTTCGTACAGGTAGTCGTTAACGGCATGTTTCTGCTGGAGCAGCCTATCAAGCATATACAAGGTAGAGTTCCAGCGCGTCGGCCAGTCACAAATCAGACGTCTGACGGGCAAGTGGTGTTGCCGCTGAATGTCAGCAAGGCGAGCCATGTCAGTGTAAGATTTTCCTGGCTTGCGGCAAGACATCCTGGACCCCAGGGAATTTGGCAATGAATCTCTGCACGACTATGTTCAGGACGTGTGCCATGCATGACACGTGTGTCATTTTTCCCTGTTTTAGCGCGCTCAGCAGATTGGCACCGTTGTCGCACACCACTTTACCAACCGTCAAATTTAGCAGGGTTAGCCAATGATTGGCCTGTGACTGCAGAGCTGAAAGGAGTGCAGGACCGGTGTGGCTCAACAGCCACAGCACAGCATGGCAACCTCTTACCTGGCACGTCAAGCAGGTTCTGAGGAGCTTGGGGGTGCAGCGGAAGAGGCGGTAGCAGTGGAAAAGAAGGAGTCAGCCGAGGAGGAGACGGAGAGGCAGGCCTGCATATGTAGTGTCCCACTAGGTAGGGGTGGGCACTACACAAGGGTCAATTGGTGTGCGCGTTACTCCTACTCACAAGGAACAGAAATGTTATATTTAATTGTGCATTTAATGTATGTTTTAATGTGTTGTTATATGCAATGTTCCCCTGTATGATGCAATAGCAGGCCTAGTTGGGTGTAGTTAGACATCCCAGACACTAGAGGGAGATAGGGAGCCCCTAGTATAAATGTCCAGGCCTAGACAGGGAGAGTTAGTGCAGGGCAGAGTCAGGAGTCTGAGAAGACAGAGGTTAAAACGCCTGCTCCTGACATGCAGCTTGATAGCCCTGGCTGCTAGCTATGACCAGGAGGCTAGTGAGAAGATCCAGCCTGCCTGAAGCCAAGAGAGCCTTAGTTAGCTCTGAAGACACCCCAGTTGCAGGACCCAACCTCCTGGGAGAAACCCACAGTCAATCAACAGCCAAGTGAGGAAACTCCAGGGAAAGATAAGTAACCCTGATGGGCAGATGCAGATAGAAAGGAAAGCAAGGACTTAATTAATACCAGAGGAAGATATAATTACCAAGGATTTGAGCCACCCTTTAGGCATCCGGGCCTTGGGATATAAAGCCAGAACAGGAGTTCTAGAAAGGACAGTGTACATTGATTCTGAGGAAAGGTACAACCTGCTTCTGAGTGCTTGTGAATTTACCCTCTGCGTATCTTGCATAAATATTGCCTGCCGTTTTGTGAATAAGCCTACTTGTGGAACTGTGATTGAAAGACTGTGTTACCACCTGCTGTACAAAGTTGGACTGTTCAGTAAAAGTAACGTTTGGTTCACTATTCTACCTGTGTACCTCCATCATTCCAACTACCAACTGGTGTGCCACCGTCAAAGGCACTGGCGTCACGAATCCCCAAGGGACCTTTCCCCAGGCACTCAAAATACCTGTAACATCCAGGGCACCTCATCCACCATCAGGCCTGGTCCCTACATACAGAGTGTGCCCCAGAGGAACCGTGTCTACCTCTCCTTCACTGCCACACGCCTGCCCAGGGTTCTCCAATACAGTGAGCAACCCTCGATTGCCCATAACCGTGACCTCACCTTGCTATACCCTGCAGGTCTGGCGTGTTGCACATGCAATCCATGGCGATAACAGCAAATCCACACGGGTGCCATGGGTTACATGCTTGACGGCCGTCAGAAGGTTCACCTAGTGGGCAGTAAAAGTTATGTACCTTCCCGGCCTGTGTTTGCTAGACCACGTGTCTGTGGTCAGATGTATCTTGGCACCGACACTGTGTGCCAGAGATATATTAACTTGCCGCTGAACGTGGCCATATAGTTCAGGGATGCCCTTCTGGGAGAAATATTTACTTCCGGGGACCTTCCATTGCAGTGTGCCAATGGCCACTGAATCCACCAATTTATATGTCAGTAGTTGGCTGGCTAGCAGTTCCGACAAGCCAGCGGTCAGCCGTTGGGCAAGAAGATTATCCGGCGTCATCATTTTTTTATGCTTGAACATTTGGGTCACGGAAGCCTGCCTTTTGCCAGATGAAGGTGGAGGACAAATGAGAGGAGAGAGGAGGAGGAGAAGAGGCAGGACGGTGAGCGCCGGGAGTGTGACTTTGTGAGTTCTGACAGCGTTGCTCCCATTGGGCTCAGTGATGGGAGGCCAGATGCCTTCTTAAGGCGATTTTCCCTAGGTGAGTGTTGGGCTTACTGCGACTTATGCATTGTAACAAAACAACAACAAATACAGGTGCACTCTGCGGTCTCACTAAACCCTCAAACTGATTTTAAAATTGAGAGATTAGTCAACATGTCCTACGGTGTAGAACATGTCTAAGCCCGGGCACCACGTCAAGGTTTCTCAAGTAGCCCGGGACCTAACGCTCTCCTACCTGCGCCGTATGGGCGATACCAGGAGCCAGTGGGCAAATTACAGGAGCATGAGGCCGACTCACAAACAGCTCACCAGTTACCTCCAGCATGTAACCATGCTTGCAATGGGAGGAGAGAGGAGTCTGAGAGTCCCACTCAAGACTGACTGATATGGCCCAGGTCTCACAGGTGCACCTAAATGTGGCCTGTAGATGGAAAACAGGCACATTTGAATTGGAGTTTATACACCTCCAGGAATCTATATATACAAACCAAAAAAGACAAGGTGGCATTAGCAGGAGGTGCTCAAACCCACATGCAGTCGTGCATATATATAGGGGAGCAAATCCTGCACTTGTGGCCCGTTCCTAATGGCGATCCCCAGCAAAATGCATACGGTGGAGGATGCCCGCAGCGAACCACAAGTACCACAATAGACATCTCACACAAGGTAACAAGTGCGGATGTAATAATCAATATAACAATATAACAAAACAACAACAAATACAGGTGCACTCTGCGGTCTCACTGAAACCGTTTAGTGAGACCGCAGAGTGCACCTGTATTTGTTGTTGTTTTGTTATATTGTTATATTGATTATTACATCCGCACTTGTTACCTTGTGTGAGATGTCTATTGTGGTACTTGTGGTTCGCCGCGGGCATCCTCCACCGTATGCATTTTGCTGGGGATCGCCATTAGCAACGGGCCACAAGTGCAGGATTTGCTCCCCTATATACTGTATATGCACGACTGCATGTGGGTTTGAGCACCTCCTGCTAATGCCACCTTGTCTTTTTTGGTTCGACTTATGCATTGACAGCAGAGGCTGCAGATGGCAACACTATTATCAGCAGCTGACACGTAAAAAAAAAAACACACTGCGGAGCCATGTGTCGGCGTCCTGGGAGCGCAAGATGTGACTGTGCATATGGAATGGCTCGCTCCAGATACATTTGCAGTCTGCTTTTTGCCTCCTGTGCACTGCGAGTTCTGCCTGCTTCTCGTCCTTCTCCTCCTTATCTGCTGCTCCGTCTCTCTCTCTGAGCTATCCTCTTCTTCCTCTCTTGTGGGCACCCATGTGCTGTCCATCGACACGTCATCATCGTCACCTTCACCACCACTGACATTAGAGATCTTGGAGAAGGCAGCAACAGTGGGGACCACCCTCCTTGGGCCGATGTAGGTACTGTCGTCAGACCGCTGGGTGGTGGCCGTTGCTACCTCCTCTTCCTCATCCGATGCCAAGAATGGCTGCGCATCGGTAAGGTCTGGGAATGGATGTGAAAACAATTCCTCTGACTCAAGTGGAGGGGCTATCGTTTTAGTGGTGGTGGTGTCTTTGGGGGTGCACACAGCAGAGGATGAGGAGGGTGCAGAAGCTGAAGGATGAGTGAGTCACTCAACCGACTCTGGTGCGCTCTTTGAACTTATCGCACGCGCCTTCTCCAACTTCACACTTAAGCTCTGGCCTGGTGCACCTGCCCGACCCCTACCACCCCTGCGGAATGGTCTGCCTCATCCTCTGCCTGTCATTTTCTAAATGGCCCTCTGCCTAAGTCCGTAGAGAAAAGCAGTATTTGTGGAAGAAGGTATATCGCACCCTTCAATCAGTATTTGGTGGAAAAGGTATATAGCAATAGCACCCCTCAATTAGTATTTTGTGGAAGAAGGTATATGGCACCCCTCAATCAGTATTTGGCGTAAACAGGTATATAGCACCCCTCAATCAGTATTTGGCGGAAACAGGTATATGGAACCACTCAATCAGTATTTTGTGGAAGTAGGTGTATCACAGCCTTCAATCAGTATTTGGTGGAAGAAGGTATATAGCAATAGCACCCCTTAATCAGTATTTTGTGGAAGAAGGTATGTGGCACCCCTCAATCAGTATTTGGCCGAAACAGGTATATAGTCCATTGAATAAGGTATATTGCAGCCCTCAAGTTTTTTTGGGGTCAACAGGTATATCACACCCGTTGCAATTAGTTACTCTAATAGCGTTTGTCCCTCTATTTAGCTGTGTCGCCGCAGAACCGCACACACCTGCTGCACAATACAAATACACTGTAATATAATTTAATATAATTTCTATGTTAGAAAGTATATTACATCCCTCTATATCACACCTATAGATAGCACACCTATACCAGTCCTTAAAAGGACTTTTGTCGTCCTATTAGCTAGCGTTTGGTGTCCCTAACTGTCCCTGCTCCAAATTGCAACCTCTCCTTACACTGGTAAAACACATAATATAAAATGGCTGCCAGATTGGGTTTATTTATAGGGTTGGGGGTGTGTCCATGTGCTGAAACATCTCAATTGACTGTCCTGTCCCACCTGATGGATGTGTCATGGGTCAAAGTTCGGCGCTATGCAAAAAAATATGGCGCGTGCAAATTTCGCCATATGTTTGCATGTTCGGCGAATCACTAACGAGCAAATTTCGCCGCAAAACGACCGCCGGGTGAACCGCATGACCATGAGAGTCGTGGCTTGTGATGGAATCCCTAAACTAGTACATGTTTTAGCATCGATCCAGATATTTCAGCTCCTGGATAATTATTTGTTGACCAGTTACTCATTTCACGTCTTCTGTCCTAGTTTAGTCTTTATTGTTTTATAGTAAATAAGGTAAAATATAAAAGGAGCCACAGGAGGTGATTGCAAAACTGCAAGTTACCTCACTCTCCATTACCTTTCTCATTGGGACCCTGCCTTCTGAATCACACTTGTTATGTCAGTTTATTTTATTTAGAAAGTGTGAACATGTTCTTCAGCCCTGTTCAGCAGAGACAACAAATGATCAGGACCAGAAAAGAACATACACAACTAAAATTGATGGGGGAGCAAAAAGAAATTGAAGTAGCTCAGAAAGTGTGACTGATCTAAATTTGGGCTTTGGAAATTGCCACTTACTAATGTATTAGATAAAATAATCTATAAATGCAGCGAACCACAGGGAAGGCAAGAGCAGGGAGGATGGGAGTTTTTGCAGTGGTGAGGATGGGCCATGTAGTGATAGGAGGAGTACAACTCTTCTTCTCCTCAGGCATACCATGGGTTTTGGGGCTCTCCTGCCTAGTGGTGGCTAGGATGCCCTTGGCGTTAGAGGGCTATATAACAGGGTGCAAGGCAGGAGAGCAGGCAGAAGGCCAGTGGATGGTGGAGGCAATGACCTGGACCGCTTGATTAAAGCATATAACAGTCCCTTTACTGAGGATCATAGAGGTCACAGTGCAAATACAAGTAGTAGGCACAATTTTCGAGTACATTTACAAGACAATATTCCCAGATGACCACAGGTGAAGAAAACTCTTTCCTTATACTTTATCTGCAGTTCCCAACATGCGAAATGTAGTACTAAAACAGGTGCCCGTGTCAGAAGTGTGGCGGGTACCAAAAGCAACAAGCCCTCACCAAATGCAGTTCAGTCCCAAACTGTAAGCATTTGTTACTTTTACTGTCTAGTCCAAGCATGGTCTTTTAATGGTCCTCAACCATCTGCAATTATTCAATGCTTCTTTCTCAGAAGTTAATGCTTAGAAAAGTTGCTTTCTTTGGCAGCTTTCACTCACAGGAATAGTGTTTTCCTGGAGCAGTATCTGTCTTGGCCTATTTGGCAGAAGCACACACACCAAACAGGTCTTCACTCTAGTCTGACTAGCTAGGTAATCTCTACTTTAGCCAAGGGAAGATGGGAACAGCCCGCTATCCATCAACTATTATCAAGGCTGCCAGATTAACAATTTCCTCCCATACATAGCCTTTCTATATCACAGGATGTATAAGTCACAGCATAACAGCAAGTAGTAGAACCATAGCATTATAGCATTAACCCTAAAGCAGTGAACCAGCGGGTCACTGTATAAACAAATTTAGAATTGTTTGAATGAGTTGGGCAATAACTATGTGTTTGTGAACCTTTGGGTTAGGCCAGTTTAGCACGGGTGAAACAATATCTGTGTGATGGCCACATTTCCCAGACAGAACTCTGCTCCTCTGACCCCAATTCACAGTATAAAGAAGATTTGTGATGCTGTTAGTTCACCTTTATTGTACTAGACCCGAGATCGGGCAGGAACTCACAGCATCATTAAGGGCTTGTTTAGGCTACACATATTGACTAACTATTCTCAGGTTAGGCCATCAATATTTAATTGGCAGGGGTCTGACACCATGCACCCCTGACAATAAACTGTTCTGCAGTAGCTCTAGTAGCTCTAGAGCTAGAAGTCAACACTACAGTATTCACATCACTGGGAGCAGTGTTGCAGCAATCAGCTCTGTCTACTACACAATGGACAAAGCTATTTTGTTCCAGGACCTACTTTTGGTGCAGGAGCTAGTTAAGAACAGCTGATTGGTGGGTTTTGGGATGTCAGACCCCCAATCTGATATTGGTGGTCTATACTGAGGATAGCCCATCAATATTAAAGTATTGGAAACCCCCTTTAACATTACATTACTTAGTGCAGAGCAGGGGTCTCTAACAAGCAACCAGTGTTCCCTGCAGCTTCTATAGTACCTCTGCTCATACTCTGAGTGGAGGGACTATCGAGGGCCATTTCTAGCACCAAGAGAGGGGTGCCCAATCCTCCCAAAGCCATAACTTTTTTATTTTTTTATTCATAGAGCTGTATAATGGTTTTGTTTTTTTTGCTGGAAAAGATGCACTTTCTTATGGCACGATATACAATTGTATAAAATGTGGTGGGAAGCAGGACAAAAATTCAAAATGTGGTGGAATTATAATATATATATATATATATATATATATATATATCATTCTGCCACAGTTTTATGGAGGTTTTTGTTACACCATTTCCTATATTGTCAAACTCACCTGTTACTTTTATTCTCCAGGTCAGTAGAAATACACTGATACTACATACACTGAACAAAAATCTAAACGCAACACTTTTGGTTTTACTCCCATTTTGCATGAGCTGAACTCAAAGATCTGAAACATTTTCTACAAAAGACCCATTACTCTCAAATATTGTTCACAAATCTGTCTAAAACTGTGTTAGTGAGCACTTCTCCTTTGCCGAGATAATCCATCCCACCTCACAGGTGTGGCATATCATGGTGCTGATTAGACAGCATGAATATTGCACAGGTGTGCCTTAGACTGCCCACAATGAAAGCCCACTCTGAAATGTGCAGTTTGATCACACAGCACAATGCCACAGATGTTGCAACGTTTGAGGGAGCGTGTAATTGGCATGCTGACTGCAGGAATGTCTACCAGAGCTGTCGCCTCTGCAATGAATGTTCATTTCTCTATCATAAGCCGTCTCCAAAGGCGTTTCAGAGAATTTGAAAGTACATCCAACCAGCCTCACAACTGCAGACCACATGTAACCACACCAGCCCTGGACCTCCACATCCAGCATGTTCACCTCTATGATCGTCTGAGACCAGCCACCCAGACAGCTGCAGCAACAATCGGTTTCAATAACCAAAGAATTTCTGCACAAACTGTCAGAAACCGTCTCAGGGAAGCTCATCTGCATGCTCGTCATCCTCATCGGGGTCTGGACCTGACTGCAGTTCGTCGTCGTAACCGACTTGAGTGGGCAAATGCTCACATTCGATGGCATCTGGCACATTGGAGAGGCGTTCTGTTCAGGGATGAGTCCTGGTTTTCACTGTTCAGGGCAGATGGCAGACAGTGTGTGTGGTGTTGTCGTGTGGGTGAGGGGTTTGCTGATGTCAATGTTGTGGATTGAGTGGCCCATGGTGGCGGTTGGGTTATCGTATGGGCAGGCATATGTTATGGGCAATGAACACAGGTGCATTTTATTGATTGCACAGAGATACCGTGACGAGATCCTGAGGCCCAATGTTGTGCCATTCATCCACGACCATCATCTCATGTTGCAGCATGATTATGCACGGCCCCATATTGCAAGGATCTGTACACAATTCCTGGAAGCTGGAAACATCCCAGTTCTTGCATGGCCAGCATACTCACCGGACATGTCACCCATTGAGCATATTTGGGATGCTGTGGATCGGTGTATACAACAGCATGTTCCAGTTCCTGCCAATATTCTGCAACTTCACACAGCTATTGATTGTGGCCAACATTCCACAGGCCACAATCAACAACCTGATCAACTATATGCGACGGAGATGTGTTGCACTGCGTGAGGCATCCGGATCCGTCTGACAAATGCCATCAGTTTGCGTCCGGATTGCCGGATCCGGCAGGCAGTTTTGGGGCGGTAGGGAAAGGGTTAACTACTGAGCCCTTCAATTGTGGAAGCGCTTGTTAGTACAGGAAGCCTGGAGAGCAGTGAGTATGGCATGGCTAGCTCTGGCATTAATCACTGCTCCCTCAACTTTGGGTACTGGTTCTGCCCTATGTCCTGAAAATGCACAGCTTAATGCAGTGTGATGCCATGACTGTGCAGCGCTGGCACAGGACACAGTGCTGCGCTGCATGAAGAACCAGAGTGGTGGTGGCGCCCATGGGAGAGGTGTTTTTTTATTTATTATTGTCTGCTCTAAGGTCTGCATTTAGGCAACAGAGAGGTTGCCTGGCTGTCATAGGGGGTGGTCTGATTTGGTGGTCTGTATAAATTTGGGGTGTAATTTGGTATCTGTATTAATTTGGAGGTTGATCTGGGGTTTAAGCTGGGGTCTGTATGAATTTGGGGGCTGATCTGGGGTTTAATCTGGATTCTGTATAAATGTGTAGGCTGATCTGGGGTCTGTATGAATTCTAGGGTTGATTTAGAGTTTGTATGAATTTGAGGGCTGATCAGGGGTATGTATGAATTTGGGGGTATGTATTAATTTTAGGTTCTGGTCTGGGATCTCAATTAATTCTGGGGTCTAATCTGGGAGTCTGTATTAATTTTGGGGTCTCATCTGGAGTCTGTATTAAAGGGGTTGTGTCCGGGATTGGGGACATGGGTCTACATGTACAATGGTCCCCTAAATATTACATTCATGCCTGTCCTTCCCTTACCAGACATTTCTGATGGCCCTTTTTCACTTCACAAATTTTCAGCCAGAAGTGCAGTTTCTATACAGTCAGTGACGTACCGGGTCCCTTTCTGCATAACGAAGCCTCTCCTTCCGCTTCACAAGGAGCCCGGTGACGTCACCGTCAGCCTCTAATTATTCTAAGCGCATAGAGGGGCAGTAACTATGCGGCAACAGAAGCGCTAAGCCACGCCCCCCACCGCGCTAAGCCACGCCCCTCGCCGAGCAGGGCGCATTCTTAGTAAGGAAGGAGGCGTTTAGCTGCGCTGGGACCCAGAAAGCATTGAGGCAGGAAGTTTGCACACATAAACAGAAAGGTAAACAATCAGTGGGGGACTGTAGGAGCCCTGCTGAAGTGTAAAAATACCTAAAAACATCTGGGGGGACCTTCAAACCGCTATTAATAGTGATTTAACTGGTTTTAAAAAAAATCTTGATCCCGGACAACCCCTTTAAGAAAGGGTTGTCCTGCCATGTGAACTTTATTTTTGAAAACTGATTAGAATGCCACAAAAGAGTAGTGATATTTCTCTCACCCCACTGTTCCCACCACTAGGGGAGCTCCTGGGTGTGGTCAGCTGAGGTGAAGCTCAGGGGCAGTGAGTGTGACACATGTATGTGCTGTACGTGGGATATATGTGGAATCCACACTGGGGATATTCCACTCCTGTAACACAGAAGTGCGCAGATCCTGCGTGGTCTGTGAGTACTGCACTTCACTGCTCTGTATACATCTATGTGCAGCCTGTACGTCACATAGTAAAGCTGCAGACCTCTTGCTGCAGGGTGTGCTGAGACTTGTAGTGCCTCATAAGCTGGCGACTCACAGCACCGCATTACATGTATTACAGGGGTCATACATGACATTGCAGGGAAGATGCACTGGAGACCAGAAATGAAATTATTTAAAGTTACTGCTGATTTATATATACGCATAAAATTTCCCATAAACCTAGCGTTATTATTGCAGTAACGTAATATTGTTACAGTAGTTCAAATAAATAATAATCATTTTTTATTGTATCAAATTTCAAATGAACAACTGGATTATTATTTTTTATGTGCGGCCCATATATCCAGCCAGGCTTGAGGCCCCTGGCTTAGTATATGATGGTAAATGTTCTGCTGTGATGCCAAGAACAAGGGAATGAAAGTGCTGTTATATGCAGTTTTTGGGTTGCCCTGGGCAGATAACAAAAATTGTCATTACAAAACTGGAGTACCCTAGGGAGTTCTTTGATTCAGACCCTGTTCAATTCTGCCTGGCCGCCCTCTTGTTACAAATTTTGTCTAAAAAATGAAGGCAATGCTATACTATCACCAATGTACA
The DNA here is from genome assembly GCF_014858855.1 of Bufo gargarizans. Lineage (NCBI taxonomy): Eukaryota > Metazoa > Chordata > Amphibia > Anura > Bufonidae > Bufo > Bufo gargarizans. The sequence goes on along the minus strand of NC_058085.1, from coordinate 356,282,544 downwards.
GCAGGTTTAATGGGGTTTATTTGACACCGTTAGTGCCCATCATGTGACAGGTCCATCCCCAGATTTTTCCTATGAAGAAGCAGAAAAATGGAATGCCCAATGCAGATGTGAAAACGTTTGTAAATACTCTGCGAGGGAGGTCTGAGCTAATAGAAGAGTCTCCTGTTCATAATCCTCACCTGCTCGGGCCCTTTTGCCTGCTCTTTAGCTGTATTTAAATGCAGCAATCATCGCTGCTCTATAACTAAGCAAAATCTCTACTATGAATGTTCAAACTCATAGAGTTTCCATGTTTGTCGGCCGCAGATTTCTCTGCAATGTACCATCCCACAGGGGGAGGACATAGGAGCAGAGAGGATAGGAGTGGTGGCTGTGGCAAGGAAGGTGGTTGTGGTCCTCACAGTGGCCAACTCTGCTCCAATGCTCTCCGAGTATGCAGTGAGTGGAGGCGCAACCCTTCTTTCCCTTAAAGCGCACCCTGGATTCAGGAGGTGCTTCTGCCTGGTTGTGGCTGGGGTGACCTTGGTGTTAGAAGAGTAAAGGCTGTATACAGGGGGTACAAATGTTAAACTGTCCCCTCTAAGTGTCTCTTTACACAATCGCTCCAGTTGTCCATAGGCGTGCAATTGGTTCTGCAGTGGCCAACTGTGGGGCGCAGTGCAGTGTCTGTAATGTAATAGGCACCGGAAGTGATATAACCCAAACCACGTGCAGTGAAGTCTACAGCCATAAACGAGCGTTACCTTTCACTGACAATCTTGACGACGTACTGTCTCTTTTAAGGGTTCTAATCCTTCTATTGAAGTCTGTTCTTCACTCCCTCAGAAGTTAGCTCATATCCGTGTGCTGTCCACATTTTTTCGGCACCGTAGGAATTAATCCACAAAAAATGCAGATCGGACACAGGCCATGAATACGGTCTTGGGCATAAGGCTTAGAGGGGTTGTGTGCTTGGAACAGTTCCTTTTTGCTATCTCTAGAAGTAAATGTAATTGGCAATTGACAATTAGCCATGTAACGGTTTTGATGTTAGGCGTCCTTCCCTACAAGCCCCATAGCTATGGTGTTCTACTCTCATATACTGTATGCCACTAAGCTTTAGATATTTCCTTGCTGAAATATTTTCTACCTAGTGACATTTCTCTATGTTGGTTGCATAATTTATGTCAGTTTTTGGACAGCGATAAGGATAACAATGCCACTGCAGGGGATTTATGCAGAACATCCCTGTTTAGCTGGTAATATGATTTGTGGCTATGAGTAAAAAAGCAAAACCTTGTAAGTTCACCCCCAGCTTGGTTTAGTAGAAAATAGCCACCATCTAAATGACACATTTGCAAATTCATAGACTTTTAAAATATATGTAGCCAGGCTTGTCTGCCCTCTAACTCCCGACTGTGAGATTTTTTTTATATATATATTAAGCTGTCCTTCAAAAGATTGATAATCGCCATTTTTCTCAGAGACTTGTTCAAAATTCTTTGACTAACCTTCAACTGAGCCCATGAGTTAATAAGTTTTTCTATGTGAGGCTTAACTCTGTTTAACCACAGGAAAGTATTGAGAAAAATATTGACATTTCTACGAGGGCTGAAGTTTGAAATGAATGGAGAAAAAGTTAGGAAATCCTATTTATCTGCTAATTCACCCCAGCAGATGCAACTCATAGACTGTCCACCACAAATCAACCATCCAAAGATAAACTTGAGTTATTTTAAGTCGCCCACTGATCTGGATATACAGATTATATCTAGAGGCTCCTCAGGATGAGAACTAAATTCTCTCCCATCTCTCAAGGGGCTGGTTTGGATTCTTAGGAAGTCCATCCTGGGGACCTTTAAAAGGAAGTCTAATCCCCCACCACTCCTTTGTGCATTTGCTGGCAGGGCCGGGCCGACACAGAGGCTGGGGAGGCTCCAGCCTCAGGGCGCAGGCCTGCTCCCCAGCCTCTGGGCGGCAGGAAGGCCACTGACCACGTCGCTGCTGCTGCCGCGCCCGCTGGAGGACAGAGGGAGTAGTGAGCACTTGGCACTGACTTACGTGCTCCCTCCCCGCTCCGCCTCCTGGCTCGGCCACTCTGCTGCTTTGGTCTCTGCTCAGTCGCTTGCCTGACTGGCTGCGTACAGCGCGCACTTTGACCTGACGCGCTCTACGCAGTCAGGTCACATGTGCGCCCTCTGGAGACCAGGAGCAGCGCGGGCAGCAGCACAGCACTGTGTCACGACCAAGCCCAGGCCCCAGCAGGGATAGAGCGTGAGAGTCTGCCCTGAAGTGAAGTAAGATAGTTTTTAAATAAAGATAATATTCTTTTCCGTCTGATCTGAGGTTTGATGGGGTTCTGGATGGGGTAAAGTTACAAGGAACGCCCCGGGAAAGGGGGTTGGGTGGGTTGGGGTGGGGTGGATGATGATTTATAACAAACATACATATCTAAATGGCGGGGGGGCTTGACTTGAGTCATCTACCGATCAGTGATCATCAGAGCAATAAATGTCTGGTGGGGTAGATGGGGGGGGGGGGGTCGTCGAGCCCTTGTCCTACCACCCCATCTACCCGTAGTTTTTATTCTGTCTTGTTGACAGGATTATGTTTATTTATATTAAGATTATGTGGTTATTGTCTTATATGACTTGTTTTTTCAAACTTTATATGGATCTAAAGAGGTTGTGCATTTGTTTACAGCTATAGTTAATTGGTACATTAAACTGTGCATATTTATGTGTGATTACAACAGTAAGTATGTAGTAAAGACTCCAAAAGTTGGGGGGGGGGGGGGCGCACTTGGGCAGCTCAGCCTCTGTTGGTGGTGGACCTTGTCCCATCCCTGTTTGTTGGCATATTGACATGTCACCTAATCAAGACTGTAAAGATAAAAAAAAAAAAAAAAGCGAGGGTGCATGTCACCATGTCTGAAAACAAACACAATGCAACAGTGCTCTGCAAATGCAAATACCAAAATATATAAAATAGTGCCATACTCACTATAGAAAATATACTAGTGCAGTGGCGTAACTACAGGGGAAGCAGAGGAAGCAGCTGCTTCGGGCCTGGGCTGGCAAGGGGCCCGGCGCCCAGCAGCGTGAGGCACAAAGTTTCCTAATTATCTAATCGTTTTTCAGGCCAGGCCCCTTCACATACAGTGCAGCTCTAATTGGGGGCCTGGCCTGTCCATCACCAAACACCGCCCCCTGTGTGACCAAATGTGAGCAGTAACACAGTGTCCAGCACAGCCCGAAGCCTGACTCCGCCCACTCATGTGACTGATCACGTGCTCCTGACATCATGAAAGGTCCTTTTGCTCACTATGAACTCGCATCTCCTGAGGTAGGACATGTAACTGAAATAGTATATAGCCAGTTCACAGTGAGTTCCCCCCCCCACACCTCAGCGTACAGTCCCCCCCACACCTCAGCATACAGTCCCCCCCACACCTCAGCATACAGTCCCCCCCCCCACCTCAGCGTACAGTCCCCCCCCACACCTCAGTGTACAGTCCCCCCCACACCTCAGCGTACAGTCCCCCCACATCTCAGCGTACAGTCCCCCCCACATCTTAGCGTGCAGTCCCCCCCACACCTCAGCGTACGGTCTCCCCCTCACCTCAGCGTACAGTCCCCCCCACTCCTCAGCGTGCAGTCCCCCCCACATCTCAGTTCAAAATAAGTTACTACATGAGTAGGTTCCGCATACTTCTCCCGCGCTGCTGACACTCGCTAACTCTATTATCCATGTGAAAAAGCACGTTACTCTCCTGTTTCTGATCCACGTGATCTGGGAGTGCCACGTGATGTTGTGACGTCAGTAGGTCCTTGCCAAGTATAGTATTTAGCCATTGCCGTAGGACATGTGAATGGAACATTTCCAGCACTGATGTAGATACGGGGGTCGCAGAAAACCAGAACCCCCCGCCTTTCCTGTACTGCTTCTGGAGAACTACAAGTCCCAGAATATTAGTTCTTGAGATAGGTGTAAATCCATTAAAACCTGGCTACTTGTAGGCTTCCCTTATGTATGGAGACAGTGAGCTGTGGTTATTAGGGGCTCAGACCATTGGGACAGTCTGTGTCAGCCCAGCAACAATACAGCAATACATAGAATGGGCACCAATCCTACAGCAGGGGTCATACTGTGCTGTACATACAATGTAGTGTGACGTCATATTCACCTCTTCGGTTAAATTACACAGGAAAGCACAATTCTGCAGCGGTGGTGCGATAGGGGGCGGCCGGAGGCAGAGAGGTGTACCTGCAGTGAGGAGAGGGAGTGGTCCTGCTCCCAGTCTGGGCGGCAGTCCTACTGGCTAGAAGTGGAGGGGGTGGAGCGTACAGAGAAGCTGCGTGTTGCTGGGCCTGGCAGTGCTGCTGGAGTGTAGGCGCGCAGACGTTCAAGTGGCTGTGTGGTGAGGGCTGGCTGACTCTGGGACTGGTAAAACTTACTCTGGAGTCCTGGACCATTATATCTGGGGAGGAGGTGGGAGCAGCACCCTGGAGGTCTGGACCAGTACTTTTAAGGAGAAGGGGGAGCGGACCCTGGAAGTCTGGACCAGTACATTTAAGGAGAAGGGGGGAGCAGGACCCTGGAGGTCTGGACCATTATATTTAGGGGGAGCAGGACCCTGGAGGTCTAGACCAATTTATTGAGGGGGGAGCAGCAGGATCTCCAAGGTCTGGACCATTATATTGAGGGGGGGGGGGAAGGACTCTGGAGGTCTGGACCATCATATCTGGGGAAGAGGGGGGAGCAGGACCCTGGAGGTCTGGACCATTATATTTAAGAAGGGGGCAGCAGGACCCTGGAGGTCTGGACCATTATATAGGGGGGAACAGGACACTGGAGGTCTGGACCATTCTGTTTAGGGGGGAGCAGGACCCTGGAGGTCTGGACCATTATATTTAGGGAGGAGGGGAAAGCAGGACCCTGGATGTCTGGACCATTATATAGGGAGGAGGGGGGAGTAGGGCACTGGAGGTCTGGACCATTATATTTAGGGAGGAGGGGGGAGTAGGACCCTGAAGGTCTAGACCATTATATATGGGGAGTAAGGGGAAGCAGCAACCTGGAGGTCTGGACCATTATATAGGCAGGAGGGGGGAGCAGGACACTTGATGAAGAGGGGATATCTGTGACATCAGGGGGTTATATAGTATATGATGCTAATATATGTCATGGTATTGTACACAGATATTTGGATACAGTTCTAAGTAAGTATAAAAGAACAGATAGGTAGTATTGTGTGTTTAGATTAAATCTTGAAGCTTTCCCCTCTCCTTTAAAGGTAACATTTAATGATGACACGTCAGGAAGTAAAAAAAAAATGAAAAAGTCTGCGAAGAAGAGGACACTTCACAACTAGTGAACGTACAGGTCTTACAAGTAAGTCTAATTTCCCCGCCCCCCCACCACACACACACTTTAATTTTATTTTTATTTTTTTAATTCTTCATGTTTATTAGATTTGCCACTTTATCAGTTACTGAATGGTTTTCAATTTTGACAAAAAATGTTTATATACTTATTTGTTTTTTTCTCTGACTTTTCTATGCTCATGACGGTCGGAGATTTAGGATGGGTGTTTGGGTGGGAGGTCTAGGATGGGTGTTTGGGTGGGAGCTCTGGAAGGGGTGAGAGGTCCAAGAGGTATGTGGGGTGGGAGATCCGGGAAGGGGGGGGGCATAATTTTTTTGCTGTGAGGTCCAGTCATTTCTAGCTACGCCCCTGATCCTATTACACCTTTCTGCACTGACTGGGCCCCCAAATTTCCATTATACAGCTCTGTAATTCCAGCAAACCGCTCTTGTTATTGGGGTGCAAGTGCAGTTTGATACAGCCATTAACAGGGTTTATTACAAACCGGATTCCAAAAAAGTTGGGACACTATACAAATCGTGAATAAATACTGAATGCAATGATGTGGAGGTGCCAACTTCTAATATTTTATTCAGAATAGAACATAAATCATGGAACAAAAGTTTAAACTGAGAAAATGTACCATTTTAAGGGAAAAATATGTTGAATCAGAATTTCATGGTGTCAACAAATCCCCAAAAAGTTGGGGCAAGGCCATTTTCACCATGGTGTGGCATCTCCCCTTTTTCTTACAACACTCAACAGACGTCTGGGGACCGAGGAGACCAGTTTCTCAAGTTTAGAAATAGGAATGCTCTCCCATTCTTGTCTAATACAGGCCTCTAACTGTTCAATCGTCTTGGGCCTTCTTTGCTGCAACTTCCTCTTTATGATGCGCCAAATGTTCTCTATAGGTGAAAGATCTGGACTGCAGACTGGCCATTTCAGTACCCGGATCCTTCTCCTACGCAGCCATGATGTTGTGATTGATGCAGAATGTGGTCTGGCATTATCTTGTTGAAAAATGCAGGGTCTTCCCTGAAAGAGATGACGTCTGGATGGGAGCATATGTTGTTCTAGAACCTGAATATATTTTTCTGCATTGATGGTGCCTTTCCAGACATGCAAGCTGCCCATGCCACATGCACTCATGCAACCCCATACCATCAGAGATGCAGGCTTCTAAACTGAGCGTTGATAACAACTTGGGTTGTCCTTGTCCTCTTTGGTCCGGATGACATGGCGTCCCAGATTTCCAAAAAGAACTTTGAATCGTGACTCGTCTGACCACAGAACAGTCTTCCATTTTGCCACACTCCATTTTAAATGATCCCTGGCCCAGTGAAAACGCCTGAGCTTGTGGATCTTGCTTATAAATGGTTTCTTCTTTGCACTGTAGAGTTTCAGCTGGCAACGGCGGATTGTGTTCACTGACAATGGTTTCTGGAAGTATTCCTGAGCCCATTCTGTGATTTCCTTTACAGTAGCATTCCTGTTCGTGGTGCAGTGTCGTTTAAGGGCCCGGAGATCACGGGCATCCAGTATGGTTTTACGGCCTTGACCCTTACACACAGAGATTGTTCCAGATTCTCTGAATCTTCGGATGATGTTATGCACAGTTGATGATGATAGATGCAAAGTCTTTGCAATTTTCCGCTGGGTAACACCTTTCTGATATTGCTCCACTATCTTTCTGCGCAACATTGTGGGAATTGGTGATCCTCTACCCATCTTGGCTTCTGAGAGACACTGCCACTCTGAGAAGCTCTTTTTATACCCAATCATGTTACCAATTGACCTAATTAGTGTTAATTGGTCTTCCTGCTCTTCTTTATGCTCAAATTTACTTTTTCCAGCCTCTTATTGTTACTTGTCCCAACTTTTTGGGGATTTGTTGACACCGTGAAATTTTGAATCAACGTATTTTTCCTTTAAAATGATACATTTACTCGGATTAAACGTTTGATCTGTCATCTACGTTCTATTACACATAAAATATTGACATTTGCCATCTTCACATCATTGCATTCAGTTTTTATTCACGATTTGTATAGTGTCCCAACTTTTTTGGAATCCGGTTTGTACAAGGAAATATTTATACGTCTTTTTTGCCCTTGTGCGGTGCAGTTATATGTTCTAAAGCATTTTTTGGCCTGTATTAGTGGGACAAAGGGGCTTATTAGCATGTTGTGTGGTGAATAAAGATGAGCGAATTTTTCAGTAACACACATAGGGAGTCTGCTTTGACATACAGATGACAGGTGTCAGTCTTAGAATCACTGCATACTTCACTTATTTGGGCAGTTACAGGGCCAATAACTGACCAAATAACTCAAGTATAAACTTAGCCTTACAGGTCGATTTTAGCACCAAGAAGAAGCGCGCTCCTTTTACACCGTCGTCAGATGATTCCACATAGATGTCTACAGAGCCTGTTCTATTAAACGCTTATACAAGTACAGACCCCCGACAGAGTGGAGAGGGTGTGAGCAGTAAGTTTGTGTTGACATCGCTGATTATTTTGCCCTTCCTCAGATCTGTCAGAACAATAGATCTCGAAAAAACAGATCCTGTCTGTGGAGCATCCGCCTTCACTCGGTCAGCATTTGGTCAGTAATCATCAGTATTGCTAATGCCAGAAAAAACAGGAGTGGATCCAGAGATGACACATGAATGGAATATTTGCATGTCTTCTGTGTTTTGTACCCACTCTTACTATTGGCTACCAAATCACAAGCCAATTCAGATGGGACCATACAGGCCTTACAGCTGCTACACAGACAGGATCCATTGTGCGTCTCATTTTTCCTTCCTTCTGACAGATCAGAAGAAGGGTCAAATAAATGATGATGTCAGCCAGCCCAAAGGCTAAATAGTGGCCCAGTTATGAAGTGGGGAGGGTGGGAACACCATGAGAAGTCCACAGAGTGGCCCAATGACATAGTGGTAAGGTGGAAGCAGCATCAGGAGGCCACAGAGTGGCACAATGACAGTGTGGAGGTGGCAGCAGCAGCATCAGGAGGTCACAGAGTGGCAAGGTGACAAAGTGTGGAGGTGGCAGCAGCATCAGGAGGCCACAGAGTGGCAAGGTGACATAGTGTGGAGGTGGCAGCAGCATCAGGAGACCACAGAGTGGCAAGGTGACATAGTGTGGAAGTGGCAGCAGCATGAGGAGACCACAGAGTGGCAAGGTGACATAGTGTGGAGGTGGCAGCAGCATGAGGAGACCACAGAGTGGCAAGGTGACATAGTGTGGAGGTGGCAAGTTGACATATTGTGGAGCCGGTAGCATTATGAGGATACCACAGAGTGGCAAGGTGACAAAGTGTGGAGGTGGCAGAAGCATCAGGAGGCCACAGACTGGCAAGGTGACATAGTGTGGAGGTGGGTGGCAATACCAGTACCAGCCGAAGATGGTGGGTGAAAGAAGGAGAACTTGGCACCAGATGTGTGGCATCAGGCAGATGGCAGCATCAGAATAATAACTGAGGTAGGTAGACAGATGAAACCGGTCTCTTTTGTTAAATTGTTAGTGTGGCACCATGGATGATCTAGTCTGATCCATCAGGCATTGGTGGGTGGAAATCCTGGCTATCCACGCTTAATTCATATTGACAAAGGTCAGTCTCTCCACATTTTGGGTGGACTGGTGAGTTTTTCTTGGGGTAACTATGGCCCCCGCCACACTAAACACCTGCTCTGATGCCACACTACTGGCCGGGCAGGACAGCTTTTCCAGGGCAAACTCGGCCAGTTGTGGCCACAAATCAAGTTTGGCTGCCCAGTAGTCTAGCGGATGTTAAATAATGGCTGTCAGGGTGCACGCCAAGTATGCCACTACCTGCTTGTTCAGGTTCTGCTCTATGTCTAGCTGCTAGTGAGTAGTTTCTTCACTATGCGGGTGAAGAAAGTTGCTCATTAGCGACTCTAGACTAGCAACTGCTGCTGATGGAGCTAGTACTGCTCCTGCCACCCCACCCCTTACCAGCAGCCATGGCAGAAGAACATGAGCGCAGAGGGCCTACCCGGTCATACCTGCGAGAGGATGGATGATGGCACAGATTTGCAGCGGGCAACTGACTACATAGGATGTCTCTATAGTAGTTCAGTTTGTCCTCCCTCTCAGCAGGTGTATAAAAGGCAGCCACTTTGGATCAGTAGCGAGGGTCCAACAAGGTGGAGAGCCAGAAGTCATCCCTCTGCTGAATGGTGACAATTCAGCTGTCACTACGCAAGCGAGCATGCATTGGGCCATTTGTGCAAGTGACTCAGAGGGACTCCCTGCCTCCATCACCACTGCATACTGCCACAGTGTGTCTGGGTCTTCTGTCTTCTCTTCCTCATCGCCCTATAGCTCCTCCTGCTCCTGTCACCTGTGTGTAAAAACCACCCATTTTGCTACACATTGCTTGTGCTCCAATGTCTTCCTTCTCCTCCTCCTCCAGTTCAGCCCCCACAGGGCTCATGTGGCTGAGAGATCTAGGCGCCACATCTCCAGTCCCCATACTAGCCAAATTTACCAGCATCTGTTTCAGTACATGAATCAGAGGAATAACGTTGTTCATCTGGTAGTACTGTCGTAGGGCCTGAGCAAATGGCAGGTGTCACGCATGAGCTGCCACTGGCTGACATCGATGTTACACAGGGAAGTACTCCTGTATGCTTGAATCATCAAGAAATTGTTTATGGCCTTTTTCTGTTCGTATAGTCGGTCCAACATATAGAGGGTGGAATTCCAACGGGTGGAAACGTTGCATATCAGCCTATGTTGGGGGATGCCGTTCTGCCGCTGCAGCTCAAGGAGGGTGTGCTTTGCGGTGTACGAGTGGCTAAAGTGCATGCAAAGTTTCCTGGCCATTTTTAGGATGTCTTGCAGATGGGTGGAAGACTTCAGGAAACGCTTGACAACCAGATTGAACACATGTGCCACGCAGGGCACATGGCTCAGCCCTTCTTGACGCAGCGCCAACACAATGTTCTTCCCATTGTCGGTCACCATGGTTCCGATTCCCAGGCAAACAAGGTACAGAACAGCGTGACACCGCAGTGCCCTGCAAATGTGGTATTCTGGAGGGGCACTGTGAATTGCCCCTGCAGTGGAGGCTGAGGACACGGTGGAGGATGAGGAGGCAGAGGCGGACATTGTCACATGTATTGTCCCTGACCATTACAGCTCCACACGTTGGCGCTGCCGTGCACTTTGGCAGATATCGACCGGCTCAAGGACTGGCCCACCTTCTGTTCTACATGTGTGTGCAAGGCTAGTACTGCCTTTTTGGCAACGAAATGACGGCTTGGGACTCTCCACCTCGGCTTGGCACAAGCCATCAGTTCTCTGAAAAGTGCAGAGTCCACCACTTGGAAAGGGAGAGACTGCAGCATCAGCAACTTGGCCAGGAGAACATTTAGTTTCTGCGCCGTTGGATGAGTGCACCATACTGTTGTCTCTTGGCAATCACTTTGGTTATCGATTGCTGATGGAATGACTGATGAGGAGTAGGAGGAAGAGCATCAGGACCAGTAGATGATGGGAAAGACAGACAGATCCCTTTCGGCTGAGGTGGTGGAGCCTTGACTGCCTGAAATCGGGTGCATGCCACTGGGTGATGCAGCAGTTGCTGCGGCAGGCTGGACCACCACATCGGAGCCACTGTTCTCCCAAGTCATTTTATAGTGACGCTGCATATGTTGACGTAGGGCTAAGCTGGCCACGCTTCACCTTCTGCCCATAGATTCTACAAATGGCCATGTTCATCTCCTTCGGCGGCTTAACAAAAAACTGCCACACCGCCGAGTAGGTGATTTTACCCCCAACACTGCGCACTGACTAACTGCTACCACTGCTGCCTCTGTGAACCCATGCACCACTACTTTCCGGACAGGTAGGCTGCTGCGAAGTGAGTGGTCTACTCTGGGCACATTTGGCTCCCGATCTCCCACTGCTGCCACCTTGCTGACTCCCGGCCACACTAGCGACTTGCTGGCTCCGCCGCTGTCTCATGAGCAAGCTGCCACCCTCTTCTCCCGATGATGATGATGCCCCTAATTCACCCAGCTCCCAAATGCAATCAGCTACATCATCATCATCATCGAGTAGTGTCTGAACATAACTGATGTCCTCCTCAACGGTCTCTGGGTCATTAGCCTGACCTCTCGCAACACCAGCCCCCACGCCACTCTCCTCGTCACTACTTTGCCGCCTAGCGGAGAATGTTTCCTCCACATCTTGGCTGGCGAGTAGCTGCTGACTGTCCTCTAGTAGCTCGTCCTTGCTGTATAGTGGAGCTGAGCCCACAGCATATAATACTTGTCTGACTGGGGGAACAGAAAAGGACAGAGGCAGGTTGAGGACAGGTATGGGCACAGGGTCTGCTCCCGACCAATGCCAATTAAGGATTGTGTCTGACAAACCCATCGACTCTTGGCTGGGGGTGTCTGATGTCACTTGCGACGAAGTCGAACATCAAGTCAACTATTCAAGAACCGCTGGATTGCTGGTCAAAACACGACCGCTAGCTGACACTGAAATCTTAGGGCTCTCGAAGTGACCCCTGCTGCCACTCCCCCTTACTTTGCTGTGACCTGTGCCTACTTCAGAAACATTTAGGCCTCTGCCACTCCTCTGGCACTTCTCTGTCTGACATACTGTTAGATCAAATAAATAAATAAAAAAGAAATAGAAAACCACAAAAAAGGCTGTAATTTTCTCACTTCACCACACAGGGGCTAATAAGCCCTTTTTTGCCACAAATACGCAGAAAAAAGGGCTTTAGAACATATAACTGCAGCGCTGAAAGGCAAATAGGCCCTTACTTTTTTCTATACACAACACAAAAGGCTTTAGAACATATAACTGCCCCGCTAAACGGCAAATATATATATTTTGTGCCAGCAATAACAGCACCCCCCTTGTGCCAGTAATAACAGCCTTCCCCCTGTGCCAGTATTAACAGCCCCCCTGTGCCAGTATTAACAGCCCCCCTGTGCCAGTATTAACAGCCCCCCTGTGCCAGTATTAACAGCCCCCTGTGCCAGTAATAAAAGCCCCCCCCCCTGTGCCAGTAATAAAAGCCCCCCGTGCCAGTAATAACAGCCCCCTCCTGTGCCAGTATTAACAGCCCCCCTGTGCCAGTATTAACAGCCCCCCTGTGCTAGTATTAACAGCCCCCCTGTGCCAGTATTAACAGCCCCCCTGTTCCAGTATTAACAGCCCCCCTGTGCCAGTATTAACAGCCCCCCTGTTCCAGTATTAACAGCCCCCCTGTTCCAGTATTAACAGCCCCCCTGTGCCAGTATTAACAGCCCCCCTGTTCCAGTATTAACAGCCCCCCTGTGCCAGTATTAACAGCCACCACCCCCGTGCCAGTATTAACAGCCACCCCCCCGTGCCAGCATTAACAGCCCCCTGTGCCAGTATTAACAGCCCCCCTGTGCCAGTATTAATAGCCCCCCCGTGCCAGTATTAACAGCCCCCCTGTGCCAGTATTAACAGCCCCCCCGTGCCAGTATTAACAGCCACCACCGTGCCAGTATTAACAGCCCCCCCCTGTGCCAGCATTAACATCCCCCTGTGCCAGTATTAACAGCCCCCCTGTGCCAGTATTAACAGCCCCCCCCCGTGCCAGTATTAACAGCCCCCCCGCCAGTAAAAGTATTGTATATATTTAAAAAAAAATAAAACATACTTACCTCCATGTCAGCGATGCAGGCCTCTTCCGGCCTGTGTCCCGCGCTGTATGGCTCAGGCGGCGTGATGACGTCATTGCGCTGGCCTCTGATAGGCTGCCGGCCTAGTGCCTTTTTTTCACTTCACCAGACAATGGCTAATAAGCCCATGTTTTACCACTAATACAAGCTAAAAAATGCTTTAGAACGTATAACTGCACCGCACAAGGGCAAAAAAGATGTAGAAATATTTCCTTGTAATAACCCCTGTTAATGGATGTATCAAACAGCACTTGCACCCCAATAACAAGAACGGTTTGCTGGAATTACAGAGCTGTATAATGGCAATTAGGATCTGCAGTCAGTGCAGCAAGGTGTAATAGGATTGTTTGTTTAGCTTTGATTCGCTCATCTTTATATATAATGCAAAGGAGGCAATATGGCAAAAAGTGTCCTTTTATTAACTTTGTCTACATGATAAATGCCATTGCTGAAGTTAGACAAACCCTTTAAAGAAGTTATGCCATGATTCATTTAAAATACGGAATTCAGACATTCTATAGCACACAGCAAACCCCTTTCTAAGGCTACTTTCACACTAGCGTTCGTCGGTCCGCTCGTGAGCTCCGTTTGAAGGAGCTCACGAGCGGACCCGAACGCAGCCGTCCAGCCCTGATGCAGTTTGAATGGAGCGGATCCGCTCAGACTGCATCAGTCTGGCGGCGTTCAGCCTCCGCTCCGCTCGCCTCCGCACGGACAGGCGGACAGCTGAACGCTGCTTGCAGCGTTCGGGTGTCCGCCTGGCCGTGCGGAGGCGTGCGGATCCGTCCAGACGTACAATGTAAGTCAATGGGGACGGATCCGTTTGAAGATGCCACAATATGGCTCAATCTTCAGGCGGATCCGTCCCCCATTGACTTTACATTGAAAGTCTGGACGGATCCGTACGAGGCTATTTTCACACTTAGCTGTTATATGCTAAAATAATGCCGACGGATCCGTTCTGAACGGAGCCTCCGTCTGCATTATTATGATCGGATCCGTTCTGAACGGATCCGATCATAATAATGCAGACGGAGGCTCCGTTCAGAACGGATCCGTCGGCATTATTTTAGCATATAACAGCTAAGTGTGAAAATAGCCTCGTACGGATCCGTCCAGCCCTGTACCTCACATGGATTTAGAGCTCTCCTTATTCACTGCTCAAATTGATCTGCTAGATTTATTTCAAACTCAGGGGTGTGTCCTTTCTCACGGGGTGTTTCCTTTCTCTGGAGGCGTGCCTTTTCTACCTGTAACTGCCCAAGCTTTAAACAGATGATAGGGTCTGTGGCAGTTGGGATGAAAAGTGCATGTTCGTTCATCTCCACCAGGTGGACAGGCAAATAAGGAAAAAAGTGAACAGGGCTACACAGATACATTTTATTGAATAATTCAGTGGCTATACTAATTTTATTTATGCATGCAATTACAAAAGTATTCAGATCCAGGTGCTACTTTGAAAAATATAGAATATGTTTTGTGGGACAACCCATGTAAGTAAAAATTTACTGTCCAGAAAGTTGCTGCATATACAGCATATTTAGGGGTACCACACATGCAGTTCATGCAGGTAAGTTTCATATTTAGTGGGCTGCGCCACAGGGCCGATCGGGTCCCAGTGTGAGGAATGCCGAGTGGTATGTTGTGGCCCTAATAGTTTGTGTAACGGTGCTAATATCTGGATACTGTCACTCCATAGCAACAAAGGAGTTGTAGTTGGTGCAATAAGTACAATCCAGACCTGGTGAAGTTTAACGGGTGTTTTTGGCCATTGACCCCTTCATTATACTCAGTCTATGAACTGCAAGGAGTCGTGGTGCTCTATAAGCTGCTTCCCCTGGAAGACTCCTGCTAAAGGAGGGGGGGGGGGGGGGGGTGGTCCCCATACCATGCCATGTCTTATATCCTTCCAACTCTTAACTAACTATACCTTTATGCAACCTGTTCCTTGGTAGGAAGCAGGAATAGCCCACTTCTGCCCAAATGGGGGAGAATGTAATGGTAAGTTCCATTCTATCTAAAGATACACTGCCACCTGCTGGACAACCAGGCACATTACATGTACAGACAATGCATAACAGTTACATTATATTATTAAGGCACATTATCAGAGGACCTGGAATTACATACACTGATACCATTCTTTGTTTTCCATTAGAGACAGTAGCTAGTTGTTAGAATGGTAGTGCCCCCTCGGGGGTATTACACTTATAGTTCTTAGAACAGGATAAACGTATGTTTTGTTTATTCTTGGGCTTTCCAGGGCTGGTTACTTGAGAAACTGTAGACATCTCAATGGACCTGAGGAAATGACAAACACTTCTGCAATATGTTGATTTACAGTAATAATCAAAAGTTATTTCACTAGATTGGCAGCAGGAGAGAGAATGTACAGCAAGTACTGCATTGATTCGGTTGTTATGAAGCAGAATCAATGTTGGTAATCTGTATGGACCGTGACGGCGCCGCTCCTGGTTCTCATGGTATTATTACACAAGCTGATACAGCGCTAATGGCTCATAGCGATAACTTGTAATCTCCTTCTTTACAAGCTAAATGGCTGGGGTAATGTTATTGATCACATACTAAAGGAATATATCACACTCATTCGTAGCTTATTGTTCTGGGAAATATTCAACTTTCTCTGCTACACGGAACTAAAGCACAGCGGTTTTCATTCTATACCCTGTAGTACAGAGTTATTTAGTCACGGAAATGATGAAGACTAGTAAAAAATAACATTAAAAATGAAAGTAAAATAATAGCTGCTTGTAAGTAACATCTAAGGCTACATTCATACGAACGTATTTTGTTTCCGTTTCCGTTCAGTTTTTTTTGCGGATAGGATGCTGACCCATTCATTTCAATGGTTCTGCAAAAAATGCGGACAGCTCAACGTGTGCTATCCCCATCCGTATGTCCATTCCGTAGCCCCGCAAAAAAAATAGAACATGTCCGATTCTTGTACATTGTGCGGACAAGGATAAACATTGTTACAATGGATCCACAAAAAAAACGGATGCCATACGGACGTCATCCGTTTTGTTTGCAGATCTGCAATTTGCGGACTGCAAAACACATACGGTCGTGTTTATGTAGCCTAAAAAAAAACTCTTGGTCTGCCTGTCCACTCTGGTGCAACCAATACTGCTTTACATCATGGTTAGTAGGGAATGTCTGTTTACCTGAAAACTTCTATGAAAAGAAATGTATCATTAGAAAATATAACACATTTAGAACATAATATTTAAATTAATTGACAGTTAGGTGTGTTTTTCTCTCATTTATGTGACTACCCCCAAAAAAAATTGGGTTTATTCATATTTCCCACTGGTCACTAGATTGCAAACAGAAGGCTGACATTTCCTTCCAGCTCCAGCTCACTTGTCAGCTTTGCTGCTTATACTGGTGCAAGGCCTTCTGCAGAAGTGGGTCAGAGAAGCCTCCCAGTTTCACATATGATGCTAAAATACTAGCTATATTGGAGCAGTGCAATATGCTTTATTCCAGCTCAGT
Source organism: Bufo gargarizans (assembly GCF_014858855.1). Classification (NCBI taxonomy): domain Eukaryota; kingdom Metazoa; phylum Chordata; class Amphibia; order Anura; family Bufonidae; genus Bufo; species Bufo gargarizans. The sequence continues at coordinate 356,265,975 of NC_058085.1, read as the reverse complement.
TGCAGCTATACATTTTGAATAATTTCATTATGGGCGGGTGTGATCCCGAAATAACGAAATAACTTCCAGATTGCTATACTCAATAAATAGGAGGTCCGTCTCCCCTGTGTAGAAGACTTCATGTGAACTGCAGGATTACATCAGCATCTATCAAATCTCTCCTGGCAAGCATATTTCTGCTCAGTTGCTGTTTCACACGGTTTTCCCGGTTTCTACTTGTAAGAGCCAAGGGTACTTTTACACTTGTGGCAGGGGATTAAGGCAGGCAGTTCCGTCACCGGACCGGAACTGCCTGCCGGATACGGCAATCCTGACGCAAACGGATGGCATTTGTCAGACTGATCGGTCTGACAAATGCATTGAAATACCGCATCCATCTCTCCAGTGTGATCCGGAAAAACGGATCCGGTATTTATTCATTTTTTACATTTTTAAAGGTCTGCGCATGCGCAGACCGTAAAACCGGATCCGTTTTTCCGGAACACTTAATGCCGGCACTAATACATAAAAATTGAAAATAATGCCGGCAAGTGTTCAGGATTTTTGGCAGGAGAGAAAACTGCAGCATGCTGCCATGTTTTTTCCGGCCAAAAAACGTAAGAGGGACTGAACTGATGCATCCTGAACGGAATGCTCTCCATTCAGAATGCATTAGGATAAAACTGATCAGTTTTTTTCCGGTATTGAGTTCCTGTGACGGCACCTGAGGGGTTAATTGTGCGGATCACAGCCCCCTGTAAGAGATCGGGTGCTGCCAGGCAGCAGGGGGCAGTCATGTACACAGGTCGTAGGATATTCTAACTTGAAGCGTCCCCATCACTATGTGAACGCCTCTGTGTTAGAATATACTGTCGGATATGAGTTTTCACAAAGTGAAAACTCAGCTCTGAAAAAACTTTTATGCAGACGGATCTTCGGATCGTCTGCATGAAAGTAGCCTACGGCCACGGATCACGGACGCGGATGCCAATCTTGTGTTAACTTGAATGGGTCCGTGAACCGTTGTCCGTCAAAAAAATAGGACAGGTCCTATTTTTTTGACAGACAGGAAACACGGATCACGGCCGCTGAAGATCAACGGTGCATTTTCCGAGTTTTCAACGGACCCATTGAAAGTCAATGGGTCCGCAGAAAATCACAGAAAACTGAACAACGGCCACGGATGCACACAACAGTCGTGTGCATGAGGCCAAAATGGCAGAAACAACTTTAAATCAGTATATTAAAAACACATATCAAAAGCCAAATAATGAACAATTTTAAACAATAGTATCAAATCAAATGAGCTTCACATACATGCCACTTCAGCATACCACCTGAGGGCCAGTAAAAGCACAAACATTTTTTGAACTGTCTTATCAATTTGGTCAGACACATTCAAAGGTCCAAATCATGATGGGTAGTGCCAGTGGAATGATGTCTGTCCCTAGTACACCATGCCTCAGCTGTCACAATCTTACCTGTCTGGGCTCCAGTGGTGAGATCTCCGACAACACCCGGAGAGACGCGTTGCTAAGTCATGCCCCCTGGTGACGAGACAGCATCCTTAGCAACAGGAGTGTGCTGGAGGAGACTTAGGCTAGGTCTACACGACGACATTTGTCGCGCGACATTTTGTTGCACCAATGTCGCGCGACAATTTTTATAATGGCAGTCTATGGTGTCGCACTGCAACATGCGACATGCTGCGACTGCGACGCGACAGTCGCAGAAAATCCATTCAAGATGGATTTTTCTGCGACTGTCGCGTCGCAGTCGCAACATGTCGCATGTTGCAGTGCGACACCATAGACTGCCATTATAAAAATTGTCGCGCGACAACTGTTGCGCCCTATCTGTCGCGCGACAAATGTCGTCGTGTAGACCTAGCCTAACAGAGGGCTGATTGCTCAGCTGCTCTAATCCTGTGTGCTAGTGTTCTGACTAATGGAGCGCCGAGTCATGACCTATCAGGTTCTGATTCTGGTACTCGGTGCTCTATTTAACCCCTTTCCTGGCCTTAAACCAGTGCCAATGATAGTCTTGTTTGGGCTCACTTCTAGGTTCCTGGTTCTTGGATTCGTTTGTGCTTTTGACCTTGGGTTGTCTTTTGATTTCTCTCTGTCTCTCCTTTTTGTACTTCATTGTATGCCTGGTTCTGACCTATTCACGTACGACTATTCCTTTGTGTGTGTTTTTTTTTATGTTGGTGTTTTTCTGTCTCTGCACTTTAGTAGCATAGGAACTGTCAACTAGTTGGGGTCTTGCTACCTAGAGCTTGAACTGCAAGTAGGTAGGGAAAACGGGCTGGGTCCGAAGTCAGGGCTGACTGTCCATGTCTGTCCCTATCTACAAGAGTTGCGTCACCTGCTCCGACCTTGGATAGCCTAAGATAAGGGTTGACCGCCCTGGTTAGGGTGACCCCGAATTCTGCTAATAATCCAAATGTCCCACCTCGATGTGTTTCCAAAGTTTAATGTGACAGTGTGAAAGTATTGTGTTGTGATGGAGGACTAATGCAGAAGCGCATTCAGAAGCAGAAAACTAAGAGTGTAATAAAATAAATACCTGTCGGGGGACATGAAGCTCATGCACGCGACCGTATCGCTTTGCGGTCTGTAAATCGCGGATCTGCAAGATACAGATGCTGCCCGTGCTGCATCCGCATTTTTTGCTGACCAGTCATTTCAATGGGTCCGCAGTCAAGTGGACCAATATAGGAGATGTTCTGTCTTTTTGTGGAATGGACGTATGCATGTGGACCATGGATCCATTGAAAATGATGGGTCTGCAACTAAAATGCGGACAGCACACGGACCAAATCTGTATTTTGCGGATTCTTAATTTGCGGGCTGCAAATGTGCCTAATTTTCATGCTCATAAATATTATTATTCGTCATGTAGACATTTATCTGCTAATGGACACATGAGACCATTTTACTGGAGTCCTATATCCGTTCTTGGAATTTGTACTTGTCTAAAATCTTATACAGATTTCCACTAGGGACTGGAGTATTAAAAGCCTGACTGCTGCCCGGGATGTCACTCACAGAGCAGATCTGTATAATGCTTGTTTAAATTGGAAGATGAAAAAGAGATCAAGGTGAGGATAGAGTATAGCTGTTAGAACAGAATATTGGAGTCAAATTCACAGATGGGTGCTTTACCGCTGACATTATAAACACAGACGAGCTGAATTTTATATCTCAGTAGATTGAATACACATAGATGTCCATGCTGAAAAGTGCTAAAGTGTGTTTTAGAGTTTGATTTAAAAAGTTATCAGCTGCCCTTTACCCTCAGACAGTCACAATGAAGTGCATATTAACTCCTTTAGACCTCTTTCACACGGGCGTCTTATTTTTGGCCCAGATAAGAGGCGGGTGCGTTGCGGGAAAATGCGCGATTTTTCCACGCGAGTGCAAAACATTGTAATGCGTTTTGCACTCACGTGAGAAAAATCGCGCATGTTTGGTACCCAGAAGTTCGGGCTTGGGATTGATGTTCTGAAGATTGTATTATTTTCCCTTATAAAATGGTTATAAGGGAAAATAATAGCATTCTGAATACAGAATGCATAGTATAATAGTGCTGGAGGGGTTAAAAAATAAATAAAATAAAAAGTTAACTCACCTTCTCCTCTTGATCGCGTAGTTCCCTGTCTGTTCTTTGCTAGCTGTGGGCTAAATGACCTGTGGTGACGTCAGATCACATGCTCCAATCACATGGTCCATCACTGTGGTGATGGAGCATGTGATCTGACATCACCACAGGTCCTTTAGCCCACAGCTCATCATTCAAGAAGTAAAGAGACCGGGAACTACGCGATCAAGAGCAGAAGGTGAGTTAACTTTTTTTATTTATTTTTTAACCCCTGCAGCACTATTATACTATGCATTCTGTATTCAGAATGCTATTATTTTCCCTTATAACCATGTTATAAGGGAAAATAATGAAGTGAATAGACTGTCACCTAGCAACCATGCGTAAAAATCGCACCGCATCCGCACTTGCTTGCGGATGCTATGCGATTTTCACGCCCCCCTTATTTACTTCTATGGGGCCTGCGTCGCGTGAAAATCGCACAATATAGAGCATGCTGCGATTTTCACTCAACGCACATGTGATGCATGAAAATCAACGCTCATGTGCACAGCCCCATAGAAGTGAATGGGTCAGGATTCAGTGCGGGTGCAATACGTTCACCGCACGCATCGCACCCGCACGGAAAACTCGCCCTTGTGAAAGGGGCCTTAGGTTCCATGCAGACGAGCATGAGCGGATTAGGTCTGGATGCGTTGCGGATGCGTTCAATGAAAAAAGCAAATTCAGTTTTATCTGCGATCGAGTTCAGTTTTTATCGCACGGATGCAATGCAATTTAATGCGTTTTGGACGCACGTGATAAAAAACTGAATGTTTACAAACAACATCTCTTAGCAACCATCAGTGAAAAACGCATCAAATCCGCACTTGCTTGCGGATGTGATGCGATTTTCACGCAGCCCCATTCACTTCTATGGTGCCAGTGTTATGTGAAAATATAGAAGATGCTGCGATTTTCACGCAACGCACAAGTCATGTGTGAAAACCAACACTCATGTACACAGACCCATTGAAATGAATGGGTCCGTTCGCATCACGCATTGCACTCGCGCTCAATACTCGCTCGTGTGAAAGGGGCCATATGAAGTAGCTGATTTTGCTTCTAAACAACAACAGCAAATTTTTCAGTCCTCTGCATTTAGCTGGACATACTATTTTTTATTTTTCACCAATATAGTAGTATGAGATCATGTTTTTTTTATTAGGTCAGTTGTACATTATTTATGAACCATATTTGGGAAAAATGTACATTGTGTTAGCTTTATTTTATGAGGAACATAACATTTTTTAAAAATAACATAAAAACTACGTTCCTCCCAGGGGGTGTAACTATAATTCATAGGGCCACATCGCAGAATAGGATGGGGCCCCCATCAGCTAATGCAAGAAAATTAAAATAGCAGCATAAGTTGCAATAATTAAAGGTATGTATAATCACACAATATAATAGAAAACCTACATTATAGCAAAAAACCAACATATTGTTATTCCCCACAAAAAGGTACAATGTTCTTCGACCTGATGAAACCCCAGCCCCCAACCTCTGGACTAGATAGCAAGTGCTAGTTGCACCCATGGATCCTGCTGGTGTTTTTTTATTTTATTATTTCCCTCCATTCAACAAGCAGTATATATACAGGCTTAGAATTACTTATGTGTCTGTGACTAGAATCTGTCTAAAAAAGTTGTGCAAATTGACACAAAATTGTGCAATTTGGAGCGACTAGGGTGCCTAGTTGCTTCAAAACTAAAAATTCTACAGTAAAAACATTTAAAAAATCACCTCCATATTTTGGGAATCGCCACATCTGTAACATTCCACACTATAAATTATAAAAATATTTATCCCACATGGTGAACATTGTAAAAAAGAAAGATGCCAGACTTGCTGATTTCCTTATTCATCAACCAAAAACAAAATAAAAGGTTATCAAAAAGTATTATGTACTCCAAATTTATACCAATGAAAAGTGGTCCCGTAAAAATCAAGCCAAGACAGTTCCATAAAAATAAAAATGTGGGTCCTGGGATGAAGTAATGCAAAAACATTTTGGGGGAAATTCATCATTCCCCTTAGGCCTAGTTCACACGAACGTTTTTTTGTGTTCCGTATACGGTACGTATACGGAACCATTCATTTCAATGGTTCCACAAAAAAAACTGAATGCATTCCGTTTCCGTTTTTCCGTTCCGTTGAAAGATAGAACATGTCCTATTATTGCCCGCAAATCACGTTCCATGGCTCCATTCAAGTCAATAGGTCCGCAAAAAAAAACGGAACACATACGGAAATGCATCCGTATGTCTTCCGTATCGTTCCGTTTTTTCTGAACCATCTATTGAAAATTTTATGCCCAGCCCAATTCTTTCTATGTAATTACTGTATACTGTACATGGCATACGGAAAAACGGAACGGAAACGGAAACACAACGGAACTCAAAAACGTAACAACGGATCCGTGAAAAACTATAAAAGCCATACGTTCGTGTGAACTAGGCCTTACACCTCTTTTTGGCATAGAAAAGTTGCAGAGAAGTAAAGCAACTTTTCTATTCACAATCTCCATTTTATGTTACTCTCCCCACTTCTACAAAAAGGGGCATGGTGAGTGGAAACTGGTTAACAACTCCACATACTCCAGTGCTTATTTGCTCTTCAACTCATTCCTTAAGTGAGAGAAGGGCAGAATGACCCTTTGGGTGGTTTTCCCAGTGTCGCTTTTGCAGCGCCCTGGAGAAAGTTACCACTCCTGCATACCTCCCAAGTGTCCCTCTTTTTGACCCGTCCCTCTTTGCACCATAAATGTCCCTCTTTTTGATCTGAAGTATAGTTTTGCATTATTACATTTATAATATTGATCCAGAATATGTTTCCCTGGTTTCTATCTATATATATTAAAGCCCTCTTGCATATTATTTTCTTATTTGATGTAATTTTGATTTTTGAATTTTTTTTATTCAGATAATTACTGTATATTCCTGCGCATAAGACTACTTTTTAACACATGAAAATCTTCTCAAAAGTCGGGGGTCGTCTTATACGCCGGGTGTCGTCTCCTATGCCGGTATACAGCGCGCTGAAACTTACTTCCTAGCAAGACTGGAGAAGCTGTCCTTCTCCAGCTATAGGGACAGGCGCCCTCTAGCTGAGCCACCGTGTGCTGCATCCCAGCCAGCCGCTCCTGAAGCAGCCCCCTCTTCCTGCTCTCAGTGGTTTTCTCATGCCGGCAGTATCACATTGCGTACTATCGCTCAGATCGTCTTGAAGACAGGGAGGGCTGGGCAGGCAGGGAGAGCTGACCCACCCAATCCAAGCAGGCTTTGTATGCAGTGTGCACAGAAAATACCGGTACATCGCTTGCTGTGATTGGCTGGTTGTTGTATACTGGGTTGGATTGGCGATTCTGAGGGAAGGCAGGGGGGGAGCAGGAGCATCTGCACTTCAGCCAATTCTAATGTTGGCGGATCTCTAATGAAGTTTGGTGTGCATCTTTTCTGTGGTGAAAAAACAGAGTCTATCTGGTGGGCAGATAGATGTGGTGGTGAATACAGTACAACACCAGTATCTGTACCTGTACATACAGTACAGCACCAGTATCTTCATCGGTTCATACAGTATAGCGCCAGTACATACAGTACAGTATACAAATGGCTAACAGTCAAGACCCCATCATGGCTCTACCAGCAAGAAGAAAGAAATATGAAGCCAGTTTCAAATTTAAAGTTGTAAACTTTGCCATGGAACATAATAACTGCGCTGCTGCAAGACAATATGGAGTAACAGAAAAGATGGTTTGCGACTGGAAAGTAAATTAAAAGCATTAAAGAGTATGCCAAGGGGTAAGTGTGCATTAAGGAGAGGCACCCCACATTGGCCAGAACTCGAAAAACATGTAGCAGACATGGTGAATGAGCATCGCCAAAACGGTTATGTAGTGACACAAAAAAAAAATACGTTTGTTTGCACTTCAGTGGCCAAATCTAACCCAGATCACAGCAACAGATTTAAGGCCACTGCATTCTGGTGTACTAGATTCTTGGAAAGGCATAGTATAGTACTGAGGCAAAAGACGAAAATTGCACAACAATTACCTGCAGATCTTGATGCCAAAGTAAATGTTGTTGGAGGGGTAGTCTTATACGGCAAGTATAGTCCAAACCCTATATTTCAACTGGAAAAGTTGGGGGTAGTCTTATACGCCCAGTCGTCTTATACGCCGGAAAATACGGTATGTAAAAAAAAGCTATTAAAGTATATAAATATGCAGGAAAGTGTCAATCTTTGACCGTCCAGAAAGTTGGGAGGTATGCTCCTGGTATTATCGGAAGAAGACTGCTGTCAACCAGAGCTCTGCCTTGCTTTTGCAGTACCCCAGACCTAGGGATATCTGCAAATGTAATGTTATTTGTTTTTTATGTTTTGACCATGCATTCCAGAAGAGGAGGGGTGGATAGCAAAGATTGGCAGAAACAAGGCTAACCATCCTGTTCCACCCCTCTTGGAATGAGCAGGCTGGTCCTGCTTCCTTCCAGGAGGGGGTAGTTCCAGAGTAGTGTTAGAGAGGGGAGGGGAGGTCGACTTATTTTCCAATTTGCTAATAATATAAAAATTAATGCTCAAATCTCCTCCACGCACGTTTGTTGGCTGCTACGCAGCCAATAAACGTGCGCGGGGGTACTGGCACTCACTCTAATGCCATAGCCTATATAGCACCCGATGACACGTCGTTCGGCTCAGTCTTAGTCAGGGAGAGCTGCAGCAGAAGGGACAGATAGTGTAGGGACAGGAATTGGTTTGTTTGTTAGGCAGCAGAAAGGTGTTAGAGACCCAAAAGTCATTTTAAGGACTATTGTTTTATATGGCTGTCATATATATATATTATTAGCGCAACCTGCTCTAAATTGCATGCAATTGTTTGGCCGCTGCTGACAGAGACACAACCTCTGCTACATCTGTTGTGTTAAATTTTTGCTGTAAAATTCAGCTGAATTGTTTGGCCGCTGGTGACAGCGACATTACCTGCGCTACATCTCCAGTATAACGTTAGCGCATCCGAAATATCAGTGACATTCAGTGTAATTTTTTTGCCGCTGGTGACAGCGACATTACCTGCGCTATATCTCCTGTATAACGTTAGCACATACTAAATATCAGTGATATTCAGTCTCATTTTTTCGCCGCTGGTGACAGAGACATTACCTGCGCTACATCTCCTGTATAACGTTTGCACATCCTAAATATCTGTGACATTCAGTATAATTTATTTATGCATACACTTACAAAACCTGTGCTACTGTACATGTGACATACCTGCAAGCATATATACCATTTAATATGCTCAAGGCGAGCAGTAAGGGACAGGAAAGTGGCCATGCTGCTGATGGTGCATGCAGAGGCCGTGGCCCTGGGCGCGGTGAAACTGTGCCTGCTGCCAGAGCACGAAAAACACACTCATCGACAATACCTAGCTTCATGTCCCAGTTTGCAGAGCGGCGCAGGACACCACTCTCGAAGTCACACCAGTGCGACTAGGTGGTCGGTTGGATTGCAGCAGATATTGCTTTCAGTCAGTTAAGCACCACCCTGTCTTCCACAAAGTCCAGTTTCAGTAGTCAAGAGACTGGTCAACGGAATCCTCCCCCTGATCCTTCCTCCCTTCCTCCATGGAGAGTCTTGGCAAACAAGTGATCCCACACTCGGATATTCCGAGGAGCTCTTTTCATCGGCATTCCTTGATTTGGCCCTCTCGCCAAGCCCGCTTGAAGAGGGACATGAGGAGATCTTGTGCACTGATTCCCAAACTCTTGAGCATCCACAGTCAGAAAAGGATGACGGTGGGGAATGGCAATTAGTGTTTAACGAGGTGGATGATGATGATGAGACACAGTTGCCAATAAGTCAACTGCAATTAGTGTCTCAAGAGATTCATGATGAGGATGAGACACAGTTGTCAATAAGTGAGGTTCTTGTTAGGTCAACAAGTCAGGAGGATGACCAGAGTGAGGAAGTGGAGGAGGAGGTGGTGGACGATGAAATCACTGACCCAACCTGGGAAGGTGGCAAGCCGAGCGAGGACAGCAGTACAGAGGGGGAGGGATCTGCAGCACCCCCTTGCTGCAATCTCCCTTGCCAAGGGGTAAGTGTTCCGCAGTCTGGCGCTTTTTTTGAGGAAAGTGCGGACGATAAAAGAATTGTCATTTGCAACCTGTGTCGTACCAAATCGAGCAGGAGAGTGAACACTAGCAACCTCACCACCACCAGCATGGCATCAAAGCACCCTAATAGATGGGCAGAACACCTGGGTCCACAATCAGTGTCTGCGGGTCACACCACTGTCTCCTCTTCCCCTGTGTTACGTGCTGACCAATCCTATGTCCGGGATGCAGGCATGGATGCCTCCCGCCTTAGACCTGGACCTTCGCAAGCACCATAATCTATCACTTCCACTTCCGTGTCTGAGCTCAGTGTACAGATGTGCATACCCCAAGAGCAAATACCCTGCCACCCACCCACAGGCCATAGCACTAAATGCGGAACTTTCCAAATTGCTGGCCCTGGAAATGTTGCCATTTAGGCTTGTTGACACCGAGGCTTTCTGCAGCCTGATGTCGGTGGCCGTCCCTCATTACTTAGTCCCCAGCCGCCACAATTTTTTCCGCTGTGCCGTCCCCGCCTTACACCAGCATGTGTCCCGTAACATCACCAGTGCCCTGACCAACGCAGTTATTGGGAAGGTCCACTTAACGACTGAATCATGGACAAGTGCATTCGGCCAGGGACGCTACATTTCTCTGACGGCACACTGGGTGAAGGTTGTGGAGGCCAGGAGCAAGTCGTACCTTGGGATGGCACAGGTGCTACCAATGCCAAGGATTGCGGGCCCTACTTCCATCAGGATTTCCGCCACCACCTAAATAAGTGGCTGCAACCCCCCCCCCCCATCTCCTCCTCCATCTCCTCTTCCACTTCTGACTCTGAATTATCCGCATGCAGCACCAGTCAGCCATCAGTCAGTAGCTGGAAGCAGTGTAGCACTGCAGTGGGGAAGCGGCAACAGGCCGTGCTGAAGCTGATATGCTGAGGGGACAAACAGCACACTGCCGCAGTGCTGTGGACGGGGATAAGAGACCAGACTGAGCTGTGGCTCTCGCCACTTAACCTAGAACCAGGCATGGTTGTGTCTGATAATGGCCGTAACTTGGTGGCAGCTTTGGAGCTCGGCAAGCTCACACACATCCCATGCTTAGCCCACGTCTTAATCTTAGTGGGTCAGTGGTTTCTCAAAACCTACCTCAATTTGCCTGAGCTACTGGTGAAGGTGCGGCGCGTGTGTGCACATTTCCACAAGTTATCGACAGCTACCACCGGTCTGTCAACGCTGCAGCAGCGCTGGAATTGGAATTGACAGCTCACCGGCTGTTGTGCGACGTGAGCATGCACTGGAACTCGACGTTCCACATGTTGGCCAGGCTTTGTGAGCAGCAGAGGGAAGTAGTGGAATACCAGCTGCAACATGGTTGTCGCCTTTCCAGTCAGCTTCCGCTATTCACAAGCGAGGAGTGGGCATGAATGTCTGACCTCTGTGAGGTTTTAAGAAGCTTTGAGGAATCAACACAGATGGTGAGCGGCCATGCCACTATTATCAGTGTCTTCTGTGTCTACTGAAATGTTTGCTGCTCATAATGAAGGCAGACGCTTTGCATGTGGAAGAGGTGGAAATGGGGGAAGACATTACACAGGGTAATAGCCAGACCCACCCTCAGTTTGTCTTCTCAGCGCGAATTGGACGATGAAGAGGAGGAGGAGCAGGAGACGGTTGCCTCCGCTACAGAGTGTAGTACCTATGTTTAATTCCATCTGTTCTGCGTGGGTGGGCAGAAGAGGAGGAAGAGGATGAAGAGATTCAGAGTCATCCTCCTGATGATGACAGCGAAGTCTTGCCTGTTGGTACTCTGGCACACATGGCTGACTTCATGTTAGGCTGCCTTTCCAACGACCCGCGCGTTATACACATTTTAGACAACACAGATTACTGGTTGTTCACCTTTCTCGACCCCCGCTACAAAGAGAACTTCTCATCTCTCATTCCTCTGGTGGAGAGGACGAGCAAAATGGTGCAATACCAGAAGGTCCTTGTTGAAAAATTGCTCCAAAAATTTCCATCTGACAATGCTGGCAGCAGAGTCCGTAGTTCCTTGGGCAAGCGAGGAGGGGAGACAAGGGGAACACACTTTCATGACACCCCGCCAGCACCCTCACCCTGATGCGCGGCCTACTGTTACAAGGAGGGAAAAATGTTGGCAGATGGTGAAGGAGTACATAGCTGACCATGTCAGCGTCCTCAATGATCCCTCAGTCCCTTACAACTACTGGGTATTTAGTGCTGCTGGTGGCATTATAATAGATAAGTGTATCCGCCTGTCAACTGAAAATGCTGACAGGTTGACTTTTATAAAAATGAAGGCCTGGATTGACCATGACTTCTCGACTCCACCAGAGGAAAGCTGATGAACATAAAGGCACTTTAAATGTGTTGTTTATACAGGGAGTGCAGAATTATTAGGCAAGTTGTATTTTTGAGGATTAATTTTATTATTGAACAACAACCATGTTCTCAATGAACCCAAAAAACTCATTAATATCAAAGCTGAATATTTTTGGAAGTAGTTTTTAGTTTGTTTTTAGTTTTAGCTATTTTAGGGGGATATCTGTGTGTGCAGGTGACTATTACTGTACATAATTATTAGGCAACTTAACAAAAAACAAATATATACCCATTTCAATTATTTATTTTTACCAGTGAAACCAATATAACCTCTCAACATTCACAAATATACATTTCTGACATTCAAAAACAAATCAGTGACCAATATAGCCACCTTTCTTTGCAAGGACACTCAAAAGCCTGCCATCCATGGATTCTGTCAGTGTTTTGATCTGTTCACCATCAACATTGCGTGCAGCAGCAACCACAGCCTCCCAGACACTGTTCAAAGAGGTGTACTGTTTTTCCTCCTTGTAAATCTCACATTTGATGATGGACCACAGGTTCTCAATGGGGTTCAGATCAGGTGAACAAGGAGGCCATGTCATTAGATTTTCTTCTTTTATACCCTTTCTTGCCAGCCACGTTGTGGAGTACTTGGACGCGTGTGATGGAGCATTGTCCTGCATGAAAATCATGTTTTTCTTACCTTGCAGACTTCTTCCTGTACCACTGCTTGAAGAAGGTGTCTTCCAGAAACTGGCAGTAGGACTGGGAGTTGAGCTTGACTCCATCCTAAACCCAAAAAGGCCCCACAAGCTCATCTTTGATGATACCAGCCCAAACCAGTACTCCACCTCCACCTTGCTGGCGTCTGAGTCGGACTGGAGCTCTCTGCCCTTTACCAATCCAGCCATCTGGCCCATCAAGACTCACTCTCATTTCATCAGTCCATAAAACCTTAGAAAAATCAGTCTTGAGATATAAGAAATATCTTGACGTTTCAGCTTGTGTGTCTTGTTCAGTGGTGGTCGTCTTTCAGCCTTTCTTACCTTGGCCATGTCTCTGAGTATTGCACACCTTGTGCTTTTGGGCACTCCAGTGATGTTGCAGCTCTGAAATATGGCCAAACTGGTGGCAAGTGGCATCTTGGCAGCTGCACGCTTGACTTTTCTCAGTTCATGGGCAGTTATTTTGCGCCTTGGTTTTTCCACACGCTTCTTGCGACCCTGTTGACTATTTTGAATGAAACGCTTGATTGTTCGATGATCACGCTTCAGAAGCTTTGCAATTTTAAGAGTGCTGCATCCCTCTGCAAGATATCTCACTATTTTTGACTTTTCTGAGCCTGTCAAGTCCTTCTTTTGACCCATTTTGCCAAAGGAAAGGAAGTTGCCTAATAATTATGCACACCTGATATAGGGTGTTGATGTCATTAGACCACACCCCTTCTCATTACAGAGATGCACATCACCTAATATGCTTAATTGGTAGTAGGCTTTCGAGCCTATACAGCTTGGAGTAAGACAACATGCATAAAGAGGATGATGTGGTCAAAATACTCAATTGCCTAATAATTCTGCACGTAGTGTAATGTACTGAATACACTGTATTCCCATGCACCCCTTTCACCACAAACAAGGGTATATGGTTGAATCTTCTTTTCTCATCCACCACCTCCTCCTCTTCCATCATATCAACATGCTTATTTGTCACATATAATGCCCTTGCATATATGCCCTCGCATATAATATTTTAGAGGGTCAGCTCACCAGCAGGCCCTCATCTACAATCTTTTACAGGGTCAGCTCACCTGCAAGCTCTCACATATAATTTCTTAGAGGGTCAGCTCACCTGCAGGCCCTCGCATATAATATTTTATAGGGTCAGCTCACCTGCAGGCCCTCGCATATAATTTTTTAGAGGGTCAGCTCACCTGCAGGCCCTCACATATCATTTTTTTGAGGGTTAGCTCACTAGCAATCCAAGATGCATCCAGACATCCTCCCCATGCTGTTCCCGAACACGCTGACAGGGAGGTGAGTATACATCACAATAGGATATGAATGGGGCTTACCTACGTTGCCCTATTAGGAGCTGCGTTTCTTGTCTATGGTAACCGGAGCAACATCTAATCCTGTTTATTGGTTGGGAACTAGGAATGACATCATGTTAGGTTTTATAGAGGGCTGTTCTCGCCTGCCACGCACACGCACTGCTCGATCCCCTGAAGATGCCGGTGATCTGGTGGAACATGTTGGGGGGCAGCGTTAGTTAGGCATTTTAATAATACAGTATAGGGGCACAGCAAGGCAAAATACTACTCTAATATTAGACGTGCCGGTGTGGGCGAGCTAGCACTGGTGCAACCTTGAAAGTTTCTCTTTCTGCTGCTGTGATACAAAGCATCAGACACTTGTGAATATATCTATGCTGCGATTCTGTTTCTGCTATTGAAAGTTTTAAAGTTATCACCTCACCAAATAGTTATGTTTCTAAAAAAAATAATTATCAAAGTTTTATGTTATTAGCAAGTGGGAAAATAAGGCGACCTATAGTCTTAATGACTACATGTGAATAGAAAAGTGTGACAATATTTAGATGAGATATTTAGAGAGAAGAGGAAGCACATGCCTACTCCTCGGAACAAGATTTTTCTAGTGTGAGACCAACACTCCAGAGAAACCTGCAAAATTCAGCTTCAAGAAAGCACTTGAAAGACAAGAGAGCAGAGTGATCAGCAAAATATCCTATCAGCAAAATATACAAACACTGCTGCAAGGTGAGGTAATACTGCTTAGACACCCTTCACCTATACCACCGCTAGGCCAGATAAAGCTTATCTGACCCTTATAGTGGACACCTATACCCACAAGTGACAATATACAGCTATCTAACCTGCCACCATACCCCCACGACTGGTGCCAGAAACTGCAGTTTGAATCTGCTGCAATTGGACGTACCGCAAGTTATATTGTGTACTGAGTAAAAAGGGACTGTTATATGTTCACTTCTGGCCTGATTCTTCAAACTACATTTCCACTGCACTGATCCCCATGGAGTAATAGCCTGAGGGAGTACACTGTGACATGACACTTCATCAGGGCCTCTACCACTCCCATCCTCTGCACTGGCTCCTAGAGGGCTTGTTGCACTTTTAATAGACTCAATTTCAAAGCAAGTATACTGTACATTTTTCTTATTTCAAACAACCCCTTTTGAGGTGCCTCTCTGACACCAATTTTTGGCACAGTGTGGGTCCAATCCATATAATTTCAGTTGCATGGACACCGTCAGATTAGTGCTCCAGAGGATCCTACCAAGGGCCAAGCTCTGCCACAGTAACAGTCCCTAAATGTCACGCAGAAGGCAACCTCATTTAGAGCTGACAATGTTATCAATCATTTGCCATTTGCCGGCTTTCTGACAGATAAAAACACTGCTACAATCAGGGGCGGACTGACTATAGACCCTACAGGGAAAGTTTCTGGTGGGCCGTGCCTAGGGGCTGCCTGAGCCTGCCTCATGGCCGCCAGCTGCATGACTAAACCATCTCATGATCTCAGTAGTAATTAATGCTTCAGGTATTTATGCTCCTGGCTGGTGGCCACAGGCGCCCTCCTGAATTCAACTGTTTATCCATACTCAGGATGGTGATACAGTTGAATACTGCAGCGGAGGTGGCAGTGTTTTGTGCTGCACTGCGGTACTTGTTTCTGCTGGGGTCATATTTTGTGCTGCACTATGGTATTGCAGACACCGACTACTTCTGTTGGCCCTGCATACTTCAGCTGCCCCATCTTCTGTCACTTTGGATTTGCCTACAACATGGGGTTTCCTTATTTTTTAAATGGGTATTCCCATATGAGACAATGGGGGCATATTGCTAGAATATGTGTAACGCCCTGCAAGGGGCATTACCACTCTTTTTAGCCCTCCACTATCCTTAATTGCATACCCTGTGTCATCGCATGCAAATAATACCATGTCCTGTAAAAGTATTTATGGTTTAGAAACTGATTTACATGTAATGTGCCTAGTTCACCAGCAGATGGCGGCATTTCTGGCAGAGCTGAGTTCCCTAGAATGGAACCCTTCCTTCCATTCTATCCCCCCCCTCTAGAGAGGGAGGAGTTAGCTAGTGAAGGCAGTCTAACCATTCCCTCCTTGGGGACAGGTTGTGTGAGTTGAGAGCAGCCCCTGTTAGAGGAAGGCTGTGTGTCGGCCAGAAGAGCACAGAGGAGCTGCAAGCCTCTGAAGCCAGGAAGAAGTTTCCCTGGATCAAGATAAAGTAACAGACAGACTACAGACAGCTAAGTTACAGCAGAAGAAGAAAAGTTTCCTATTTGATCCAGGTAACATAGCAGAGCTGAGAAAGCTACAGTATAGCAGAGCTGAGATTGTTGCAGAAGTGTGTGCCTGCCAGAATTTAAGTCAAAACCTGCTGATGACCAAGATAAAGTTTGGAAGATTTCTCCTTGTTGAAAGTTTATACCAAGTAAAGCTGTGTTCAACGTTACTACAAGTCTAGACTCAATTATTCATTCATCATCCAAGTTATTCATCCCTTTTTTGCACTGCTTCACCTGACCTCGTCTGGGATACAAGGATATCCTGGTAGGAGCACCGTGACACGTGCATATAACACCTTCAGGGAGATTGTAGGATACTCTACACCACTCTTGCAATCCTACCCCTGGGTATCCACACTACCATCTATAAAGAGGGCTCCTTGTCCTCGTTGCTTAACTGATTTTGGCATCACGACTACTTGCTCTGTAAGAGGGACATATATCGTAAAAACCTCCTAAGGGGCAAGGGATTAAAAAAACTAAAGTGGCGCGCTCACCTGGCTATGATGTAAGAGGAGGCACGGACAACGTCGGGAGCCTAGGCGTCAAGGTAGAAATTCAAATAAAGCAGAGAAAAGTCCAGCTTCCAAAAAATCATAGCAACTTTATTAATTCAGTGCATTAAAAACCAAAAAGACAGTCCATGTCTACGCGTTTCAGATCTATTAGTGCTGATCCTTATTCATGATGAATAAGGATCAACACTACTAGATCCAAAAACGCGTAGTCATGGACTGTCTTTTTGGTTTTTAATGCACTGAATAATAAAGTTGCTACGACTTTAAGGGGCAAGGGATACGCCAGACGTCTGGCCTACGGGTCCCACACCTACACCGAGAATGGAGCAGAGAAAATGGTGGCCTGGGTTTCCCCTGGTCCGGCCACCACCAAGCACTCTCCTCATTGTAGTGAATGGGAGCGCACCACGCTTGAGCGGCCACCGCTCCAATTCATTTCAATGGGGCCGACGGAAATAGCAGAGCCAGGGCTAGGCTATGAATGTAGGGCGGCTGCACATGCGCAGTGTGTCTTCCACAACTTTGCGGTCCCCGTTCTCGGTGTAGGTGCAGGTCCCAGCAGTGGGACCCGCACCTATCAGACAATGGGGGCATATCTTAGTGATATGCCCCCATGGTATGAGATGGGAAAACCCCTTTAAGTACCGATCCCTGGCTGCAATATTGTGTACTTATGTAGCCTACTACACGGCTGGATCACCAGCTCAATCACCATTAAATCTTGCAGAAAATCTGGCCAGCTGTACCCTTTATTTATTGCTGATTGTTTCTTTCATTGCCCATCATTTATGTTCTCCAGTTTCCCTGCCTCTAAAGCCCAATCGTATGATGCAAACAATATTAACTAATCTACTCAACACAAAGCTAAAAAAATCTGATTCCAGTAATGGAGAAAACGAGCGCTGCTGATCAATCTCAGCAGGTAAGTGGTGAGAAAATTGATGGCACCAGCTATGTAGATATATATATATATATATATAGGTATATGCAGTGACCGAGGCGAGATAGAAAACAATGGGGATCTGACAGTGTTTGTACACATTACATCTCCAGCTGTTCCTGCGCATCCTGACTGCACACTGACCCATAGACGATAACCTGTGTGTGTAATGAGCCAAACACTGCTTTATTGATTTGATAATGGAATCTGCTCCTTGTTATCTGCTTTACAGGCTCCGTCCAAAGATTTAATTTGCAAAACATTTTCAGTCTCAGCTATTAAAGGATAATCTCATCCTAGAAGTAAATGCTCTGCAAGGCGGACACTGAAACTCGGGGTTGGGGCCACTTCAGTCATTATATTAAGGAGTTGTTTTATAAGCAGTTTCCTAACGCTTCATTTATAGATGGGATCAGTTTGGGAGTGGAGGGAAAAAATATTCTGGAATTCTTGTAGATACTGCCTGCACAGTATGGTCTTTTTCACGCACAACTTTTTTTTTAGCATTTTTTGAAACATTTTTAAAAAGTTCAAACATTTTTCTTTGCCTTTTTTTTTTTTACAAGTGTGTTTGGTTCGTAACATGGGTTTATAACATATATTGCATTTGTCATGTCCTATAGACAAGCCTATTGTAAAAAAATATATATATATACGAAACATACAAAACATCTTGTCCATTTTGACAAGAATAAGCATTGTTACAATTGATCTGCAAAAAAGAAAACTGGAACACAGACGTCACACGGACATCGTCCATATTCTTTGCAGACCACAAAATACATACGATCGTGTGAATGCATCCTTAGGGCTCATGCACTTGAATTTTATTTTTTTTTCCCATGTCTGTCCTATTTTTCCTGTGGCCCGCATGCGGAAGCATTCACTTTTATGGGGTCGCAAAAATAAATAAATACGGAAATTAATCAATTTGCATTCCGTGTCCGTATGTCTACATGGCCATTGCAAATAAAAAATAGAACATGTCCTATTATTGTCCACATTGCCGACAAGGATAGGACTGTTCTATTAGGGGTCGGCCCTTCTGTTCTGCAAAGTGCAGAATGCACATGACCAGTATCTGTGTTTTGCAGATCCACAATTTGCAGACCATAAAACATCCAATGGTAGTGTGCATGAGCACTTAATTATAGACTCAAATACATATGGACACATAATAAAGGCTGTTAAAAACATCATGAAAAAAGGTATTGATCTATAGCAAAAGCTGAGGTTGAAACCTCTATTGAAGATGTGTTTAGTGCTACAGGAGAACAAATGGTGAATAGCCTGTAGTTTGGCCACAGTTATGCCAGCAAAAGCAAATCACACACATGGCTTGTGGAGGAAAAACTAGGTCTGCACAAAAGAGAGAATTATTTGTAAGCAGCTGTGCAACACAGTTTTATAAATAAAAAAAAATAGGCAAGATAGATAGATAGGAGATAGATAGATAGATAGATAGATAGATAGATAGATAGATAGATATGATATAATAGATCTGTCCCTGGTAACAGAGCATAAGAAGATGGCTGAGAGGAAGTGTCAGAGCTAGCTGAGATACTGAGCCTGATAAAAAGAACTGCTTCTACACAGCTTTTGAAGATAATAGGAACCTCCTAGGTGCCTGTAAGTGTGAATTCCCCCTTCTTACCTGCTCTGTGAGCTCCGGAGCTGAGAACAAACATAGAAGTAAATAAGGGAAAGGAGATCACAGCAATATGGTGCTGGCAGATTTAACAGAAGGGATACGTCCCCTACTTCTGAGAGAAATGCATCTAGCTATACAGCAGAAACAGGTAATAATATGGCTTAAAGAAACATTAGGGAAAGCCCAAACAAGATCTACTCTTCATAGTTATGATTGTACAAAGAAGCATAGCCAATATGCAAACTTTTTTTTAAAACTCAGGTATTGTCAGGGTCTTTGTTCTGCGCCGTGATACATTAGCCGTACATGCTGGTTGCCAGGGGCAACGTGTTGTTGTCGCAGCATGTATGGGCTTTGCTCCCCTTCTCCGGTTCCTCCCCTGTCTGGTGCTGGAGGGGTTAACTTCCTGTCTCGGTGTGGCCACTTCGGTTTTATCACCTTTGGCTGGATGTCAAACTCATGGCCCTCCAGATGTTGCAAAACTACAACTCCCATCATTCCCTGATAGCTGTAGTATGCCCAGGCATGATGGGAGTTGTAGTTTTGCAACAGCTGGAGGGCCACAAGTTTGACATCCCTGACCTATGGCTTTTAGACTGGAGTCAGTTGTTGGTTCTGGAGCTTTGCTCCTGTCCGGGTGTTTTCTCTGCACAGACCTTGAGGGCCACCTAGTGGGACATCGATGTCTCTCCAATGTCATCTATGTCATCCTGTTGTCTACCTTCCCTTCACTACCCTTGCATATGTTTGGTGATGTTTATGTATGGGTGGTTTTTGTCTTGTCTAGTGGTTGTTACTTGTCTGGTCTGTTGGTGTCTATAGTCCAGCATGTCTGCTAGACATGTTCCCTTTGTGTTGTGCCTATGGAAGTGGGTCTCAGGGTTCCACAAAAAAAAATCTGCGTCAGTGCTTTTTTTTTTGTTCCCCCTCCGGGAAACCCTGAGACTCCTTTCTGGAGGCACAACACACAGGGAACATGTCTGGGAAACAAGCAGCAGCCATCACAAAGTGCATTCAGTTTAGCCCCTAACAGTGCTGCTTTACTAAAATACCAGTAATAACTTAGCTTTAATAAGTACTCAGTGTGGATGGAGCGGTCAGACTGGCAGCCACATCACTCATTCAGTCAGTCACGCTCCTGCTCCACCTAGAAGTGTTGCTTTGCTCCTCAGCGGCAGTTGCCAGCATCCAGACCCCTCTCCTCTAAGATGGAGCTTCTGACTGTACTTACCTGATAACAGTGTCCTCCATAACAGTGTCATCCACAGATCCCAATAACAGTGCCATCCACAGATCCCAATAACAGTGCCATCCACAGAACCCCCATAACAGTGCCATCCACAGATCTCCCAAAACAGTGTACTAAATAGATCCCCAATAAGAGTGTCCTCCACAGATCCCCTATAACAGTGTGTTATCTACAGATTCCTCACAACAGTGCCATCCACAGATTCTCCACAACAGTGCCATCCATAGATTCCCCACAACAGTGTCATCCACAGATTCCCCCATAACAGTGTGTCATCCACAGATAACCCATAACAGTGTGTCATCCACAGATCCCCCATAACAGTGTGTCATCCACAGATCCCCCATAACAGTGTGTCATCCACAGATCCCCCATAACAGTGTGTCATCCACAGATCCCCCATAACAGTGTGTCATCCACAGATCCCCCATAACAGTGTGTCATCCACAGATCCCCCATAACAGTGTGTCATCCACAGATAACCCATAACAGTGTGTCATCCACAGATAACCCATAACAGTGTGTCATCCACAGATCCCCCATAACAGTGTGTCATCCACAGATCCCCCATAACAGTGTGTCATCCACAGATCCCCCATAACAGTGTGTCATCCACAGATAACCCATAACAGTGTGTCATCCACAGATACCCCATAACAGTGTGTCATCCACAGATCCCCCATAACAGTGTGTCATCCACAGATCCCCCATAACAGTGTGTCATCCACAGATCCCCCATAACAGTGTGTCATCCACAGATCCCCCATAACAGTGTGTCATCCACAGATCCCCCATAACAGTGTGTCATCCACAGATACCCCATAACAGTGTCATCCACAGATACCCCATAACATTTTTTTTCTTAATTTCTTCCTCAAAAACCTTATGATCAGGTGCGTCTTATAAAGCGAGAAATACGTTATTATATATACTAAGCACAATTAGTATAACTTTGTTTGTAGATGTCCGACCTATTAAAATCTTATTTATGTATCACGCTTAGTGAACACTGTTAAAAAAAATCCCAGTTTAAGAATTGTCCATTTTTGGTCACATCACCTATTGAATAAAGAATGAAAGAATGTTTGCACGTATCTCGTGACTCTGATGCATATACAATTTTTAAAATTGAGACTACTTACCTTGGATTAAAAAAACCCTACCATTTTCTGTCTACATCTCCTATACAGAAAAACCTTGCGTGGTCTGATACTGCAGTTATAGGTTACTCCAATTGCTTACTAAATTGTTAGCAAGAAAAGGGTGGACGTGGGAGAGAGTTACATGATTTAACTGATACAGAATGAAGCATGCCACCGAAAGAAGAGGGTCCATTATTTAAAAAAAAAACAGATTGCAAAAAAAAAGTGTGAACTAATGCATTTCTGTCTGTAGGAAATAAATGACCATGTAACTCAAGAAATATGGTACTTTGGATGCCTCAACAGAAACACCTATGCTTTCAGGAAGGTTAATCTGGGCAATACTGACACCTAGTGGTAAGAAATCAGAATAACAGCATTCCTTTCGAGAGCCTAGAAAACCTCAGGGTCCCATAAATAAAGCCTCATTCACACGTCAGTGTTTTAGTCAGTAATTTCCATCAGTGATTGTGAGCCAAAACCAGGACTGGAGCATTCGAAGACATAAGGTATAAGGGAAAGATCTGCTCCTGTTCTGTGTTTAGAGCCACACCTGGTTTTGGCTCACAGTCACTTATGGAAATCACTGACCAAAACACTAATGTGTGAAAGAGGCATAAGGCTGACATGTAAGAGCACACAAAGTGTAACTGTAACAACTTAATAACTGTGATACATTTTAATTAACATAAAACACATCTCTTCATACAGTCTGAATTAGGATTGTTGCGATACCAAAATTGTTTTGGTACCATAAAAAAGTATTGCGATACTCAATGATACCATTCTATACTATGTGAAAAAAATAAAACACCAGAAAAGCAGCGTGCATTCTGCATTTTAACCTCTTCAGGACGCATGACGTACCGGTACGGCATGTTGTCTTGGTACAGTACGTCATGTGTATTTCCGATCACCGCGGGCGGTGATCGGCACCCGATGCCTGCTCAAATCATTGGGCAGGCACCTTGGCTAAATGCGCAGGTCAATTCAGACCTGCTGTTTGCAGCTTTTACCTGCGGTTTGTGGCGGCAATCGGGTCCCCATTCGGCTGCGAGGGGGACCCGATGGCATGGAAGGCAGCGCAAAATCTGCCTTCCAAAAACCATATGGCATTCCTTTCCTTCTGCGCCCTGCCGCGTGCCCGTACAGCAGTTTAAGACCACATATGGGGTGTTTCTGTAAATTACAGAATCAGGGCCATAAATATTAAGTTTTGTTTGGCTGTTAACCCTTGCTTTGTTACTGGAAAAAATTGATTGAAATGGAAAATTAGCCAAAAAATTGAAATTCTGAAATGTCATCTCCATTTGCCAATAACTCTTGTGGAACACCTAAAGGGTTAACAACGTTTGTAAAATCAGTTTTTAATACCTTGAGGAGTGTAGTTTCTTAGATGGGGTCACTTTTATGGAGTTTCTTCTCTAGGGGTGCATCAGGGGGGCTTCAAATGGGACATGGTGTAAGAAGAAACAGTCCAGCAAAATCTGCCTTCCAAAAACCGTATGGCATTCCTTTCCTTCTGTGCCCTACCATGTGCCCGTACAGCAGTTTACGACCACATAAGAGGTGTTTCTGTAAACTACAGAATCAGGGCCATAAATATTGAGTTTGGTTTGGCTGTTAAGGCTGGGTTCAGACCTGAGCGTTTTACAGCGCGTTCCTACACGCTGTAAAACGCTCAACAGGCAAGAACCAATGATTCCCTATGGGAATAGTTCTCACCTGAGCGTTTTACAGCGCGTACGATCGCGCTGTAAAACGCCTGACGCCCCAAGAAATACAGGAGCTTCTTTGGGGCGTCTTGTCGCGCGTTCCCGTACATAGACTTCAGCGGGAACGCGAGACACTGGGCGTTAGCTTGTCTCTGTATGCGCGATTGCAAACACCCGTACAATCGCACATACAGAGCGTACGTTCAAGTACGCTCAGGTCTGAACCCAGCGTAATCCTTGCTTTGTTACTGGACAAAATGGATTAAAATGGAAAATCTGACAAAAAAGTGAAATTTTGAAATTGTATCTCTATTTTCCATTAATTCTTGTGGAACACCTAAAGAGTTAACAAAGTTTGTAAAATCAGTTTTGACTACCTTGATGGGTGTAGTTTCTTAGATGGGGTCACTTTTATGGAGTTTCTACTCTAGGGGTGCATCTGGGGGGCTTCAAATGGGACATGGTGTCAAAAAAACAGTCCAGCAAAACCTGCCTTCCAAAAAACATATGGCATTCCTTTCCTTCTGCGGCCTGCCGTGTGCCCGTACAGCGGTTTACGACCACATATGGGGTGTTTCTGTAAACTACAGAAACAGACCCATAAATATTGAGTTTGGTTAGGTTGTTAACCCTTGCTTTGTAACTGGAAAAAAAATATTAATATAAAACATCTGCCCAAAAAGTGAAATTTTAAAATTGTATCTCTATTTTCCATTAATTCTTGTTGAACACCTAAAGGGTTAACAAAGTTTGTAAAATCAGTTTTGAATACCTTGAGGGGTGTAGTTTCTAGAATGGGGTCATTTTTGGGTTGTTTCTATTATGTAAGCTTCACAAAGTGACTTCAGACCTGAACTGGTTCCTAAAAATTGGGTTTTTGAAAATTTCGGAAAAATTTCAAGATTTGCTTCTAAACTTCTAAGCCTTGTAACATCCCCAAAAAATTAAATATCATTCCCAAAATGATCCAAACATGAAGTAGACATATGGGGAATGTAAAGTAATAACTATTTTTGGAGGTATTACTATGTATTATAGAAGTAGAGAAATTGAAACTTGGAAATTAGCTATTTTTAAAAAAATATTAGTAATTTTTTTTTTTTATAAATAAAAATTATTATTTTTTACTTCATTTTACCAGTGTCATGAAGTACAATATGTGACGAAAAAACAATCTCAGAATGGCCTGGATAAGTCAAAGCGTTTTAAAGTTATCACCACTTAAAGTGACACTGGTCAGAGTTGCAAAAAATGGCCTGGTCCTAAGGTGAAATAAGGCCGAGTCCTAAAGGGGTTAAAAAATGGTGAATCGCGCAGTTTTTTGTTTTTCTGTTTCGGCGTTCACCGCATAGGAGATTTTTTTATATATTTTAATAGTTTGGACTTTTTGGACATGGCAATATGTGATATGTTTATTTATTTATTGTTTATATATTTATAGGTAAAATTGGGAAAGGGGGTGATTTATACTTGATATTTTGGTGGGTTTTTTTAAACTTTTTTTTAAATAACTATTTCCCCCCTTAGGGACTGGAACCTGGGATCTTTTAATCTCTTGTCCTATTCACCCTAATAGATTAGGGTGAATAGGACTTCACACTCTCCTTGCTGCCCTGTGCATAGTACACACAGCAGTAGGGATGTTACCATGGCAGCCAGGGCTTCAGTAGCCTCCTGGCTGCCATGGTAACCGATCAGAGCCCCAGGATTACACTGCTGGGGCTCTGATCAGAACTGCCACTGCACCACCAATGAGAAGGGGAGGGGACCCTGTGGCCACTGCCACCAATGAATTTAATACTGGGGGGTTTGAGGGAGGAGGGGTGGGGTGGGGAAACTGCACCACCAATGTTTTTAATACTGGGGGGGAGTGTGCCACCAATGATTTTAACACTGGGGAGGGGCGGGCGCACTGCGTCATCAATGATAATTAACTTTTAATACAGGAGGCGGGTGCCGGCAGCAGATCAGCGGCAGTTAACCCCTTCGGTGCTGCACCTGAGAGGGTTAACTGCCGCTGATCGCAGCTCCCTGTCAGAGGCAGGGTGCCGGCTATGTGATTCTGTGGCACCTGCCTCCTGTATTAAAGGTTAAAGAGGACCTTTCATGGGTCCAAACATTGTAAACTAACTATCAGGATATGTAAAGTGGAGCCCAGGGATCTCACTGCACTTACTATTATATTTGGGTGCCGCTCCGTTCGCCCGCTGTGGACCCCGGTATATTCTCCAGCTCTGTATGCTAATTGCATCGGAGCAATGGGGAGGAGACTGCCCTTTTTCTCAATGGGCGTTCCTTCTCCCTGGCTGTAGCACTGTCCAATCAAAGTGCAGAGCGTCACAGCCGGGGAGAAGGTGAGTTGTTTTTTTTCTCCCTGGCTGTGACACTCTGCACTTTGCTGACAGCAGCGCGCTCATGTTCTCTAATGCTAGGCTGCGCAGTAGTGCAGCCTAGTATCGATAAATGTCAAATCCCGGTATTGTATCGATACCTGGACAAAAGTATCGATTGACTACAACCCTAGTCTGAATATATAAAAAAAATATATATATATATTGTGACACAGTGAGGGGTTGTGTCTGGCAAGGCAGGTATTTTCCTCCTAGCATATGTGGCTGGGCTGGTTTCCAGCCAGGTGTGGTCAAATACAAGACCGTAGTTAAAGTGCTGGTTTGGGTTTTGGCAGCACCTGGCTGTCCTTAAATAGGCAGCTGGGCTCAGCAGAGATGTCTCTGTTTTTGGGATCTGAGGCTTTGTGCCGTGCTGGAGTGCTGAGAGCCGTATGCTGGAGAAACAGGCCCCCTAAAGCCTGCTGTGGACTACTGGAGGCAGAACTGTCAGCAAGGTGACTTGGGTTATATGAACTTTCCATTGTGTGTGAATTAACACCAAGACTGCAACGTTACTTGCTGTTTTGTGCAATTGCAAAGTGTGAACAAATACTGACGTTTTTTAGTTAAGAACTTGTATTTTGCCTCTGTACTGCGCCCGCTTACCCTATCTGCGCCCGCTTACCCTATCTACCAGAGTGAAACCCCACAATATATAATTTATTTCTACTTTCCATGTAGTCAGACATAGCAGAGCTGGAGAGGGTACAGAGGAGGGCAAATAAAGTAATAACTGGAATGGGTGGACTACAGGAAGCAGAAAGATTATCAGAATTAGGGTTACTCACTTTAGAAAAAAGACGGCTGAGGGGAGATCTAATTACTATGTATAAATATATCAGGGGTCAGTACAGAGATCTCTCCCATCAGCTATTTATCCCCAGGACTGTGACTGTGACGAGGGGACATCCTCTGCGTCTGGAGGAAAGAAGGTTTGTACACAAACATAGAAGAGGATTCTTTACGGTAAGAGCAGTGAGACTATGGAACTCTCTGCCTGAGGAGGTGGTGATGGGGAGTACAATAAAAGAATTCAAGAGGGGCCTGGATGTATTTCTGGAGCGTAATAATATTACAGGCTATAGCTACTAGAGAGGGGTCGTTGGTGCAGGGAGTTATTCTGATTGCCTGAATTTTTTTCCCCTTAGGGATCGTTCACACGACCGTTGCCCCTCCGTTGTAGTATTGCGACCCGCATACTGTGGGTCCTCAATACACGGGGCCGTGTGCACTCCGCATCACAGATGCTGACCCATTCACTTCAATGGGTCCGCAAATCCGGAGAGGTGGTGCGTAGCGGAACGTAACCACAGAACGGAACCACTATGTAGTGCTTTCGTGGGTTCCGTTTCTCCGCACCGCAAAAATATAGAACTTGCTATATCTTTTTGCGGAACAGACAGATCGCGAACCAATTCAATTGAATGGGTCTGCGATCCGCATGCAGCTGCCCCACGGCCGGTGCCCATGTATTGCGGACCGCAATTTGTGGTCCACGGCACGGGAAGCACACGGTCTTGTGAACAAGCCCTTAAAATGAGGAAAATTGGCTTCTACCTCATAGGGTTTCTTTGCCTTCCTCTGGATCAACTTGTGGATTAACAGGTACCGTGCGACCAGTATCGCCGTGTAGCCCTAGTCTACTATTGGGGTCATTTATCAATCAACTGTCAAAAATGAAAGCTGGAATCTGATTGGTTGCTATGGGCAACTAAGCCAGTTCTACTTTACACCAGTTTGATAAATGATCCCATATGTTACTATGTAGTCCCAACATCAGCATTTAAGGTCCACTATTTTATTGAGACTATGTTACAAATTACAGTTATGGTCAGGGCTAGGACAACGTCGGCGCACGCAGAGACACCTGCCCTGAACATAGTGGCTGAATTGTGCCGGGAGCCACGGCGCGGGTACACCAGTGAAAAAAGGGGGCAAAAAACATCAGTTAGGTACAACACTTTTTTGCAAACTACAAAGCCAGTGATCGAAAGGCACGAGATATCTCTACTCGAGGATTGTGTATATACCTAGTGAAGCAGGAGGGCCGCCACCGCCCCATGGACCGGATGACATGAGCTGGCACCTGATGCCGAGAAGCAGCGGAGTCTGCCCCTAGCGACATGAGTGGCCCGAATTTACCTTGGGGTCCTAGCCTAGACCCTGGGCGAGGGCACGGATGAAAGATATAAACTGAGGGTGCTGAGAAGCTTGCCTGCGTGTGGCAGGAGCGGGCTATCTGGTGATGAACCTTGGATGAGGGCTAGCAGTTGATGCAGCACCTGAACTGGGCACCAATCGTTCAGCGTGGGATAGAATTTACCTCGGAAGGGGGTCCCGTCTGAATGGTTTTGGTGGAAGGTAGCAGGGGAGTGTAATGGCCCTGGCCCCATAACAGATGCTGCTTCAGAGGATGGTTATGGCGATTTGAACCCGCCAGAACCTCACCGGGCCGGAGGAATCCATAAAAGGTGAGATACATGGCCGCTTTCAAAATCAGGTTAGTGAAGGGCCCAAAAAGGATTACCATCCAATGACGAAAAAAGATCCCTGAACAATTTACCGGACACAGGTTGCCTATGGCTCACGGACCCCTTCCCCTCCTTTTGAATACCCCGAAGGATGGCTTTAGAAAACAAAGACAGAACCTGGGCGATCCGGAAACGCTGACAACCTGAGCGATCCGGGAACGCTGACAACCTGGGCGAAGCGGGAACGCTGACCACCTGGGCGATCCGGGAACGCTGACCGCCTGGGCGATCCAGGGACGCTGACCTCCTGGGCGATCCAGGGACGCTGACCACCTGGGCGATCCAGGGACGCTGACCACCTGGGCGATCCGGGAATGCTGACCACCTGGGCGATCCAGGGACGCTGACCACCTGGGCGATCCAGGGACGCTGACCACCTGGGCGATCCAGGGACGCTGACCACCTGGGCGATCAAGGGACGCTGACCACCTGGGCGATCCAGGGACGCTGACCACCTGGGCGATCCAGGGACGCTGACCACCTGGGCGATCCAGGGACGCTGACCACCTGGGCGATCCAGGGACACTGACCACCTGGGCGATCCAGGGACACTGACAACCTGGGCGATCCAGGGACACTGACAACCTGGGCGATCCAGGGACACTGACAACCTGGGCGATCCAGGGACACTGACAACCTGGGCGATCCAGGGACACTGACAACCTGGGCGATCCAGGGACACTGACAACCTGGGCGATCCAGGGACACTGACAACCTGGGCGATCCAGAGACACTGACATTTAAACGAAGACAGAACCTGGGCGATCCAGGGACGCTGACCACCTGGGCGATCCAGGGACGCTGACAACCTGGGCGATCCAGGGACGCTGACAACCTGGGCGATCCAGGGACGCTGACAACCTGGGTGATCCAGAGACACTGACATTTAAACGAAGACAGAACCTGGGCGATCCAGGGACGCTGACCACCTGGGCGATCCAGGGACGCTGACCACCTGGGCGATCCAGGGACGCTGACAACCTGGGCGATCCAGGGACGCTGACAACCTGGGCGATCCAGGGACGCTGACAACCTGGGCGATCCAGGGACACTGACAACCTGGGCGATCCAGGGACCCTGACAACCTGGGCGATCCAGGGACACTGACAACCTGGGCGATCCAGGGACACTGACATTTAAACGAAGACAGAACCTGGGCGATCCAGGGATGCTAACCACCTGGGCAACCCAGGGACGCTGACCACCTGGGCGATCCAGGGACGCTGACCACCTGGGCGATCCAGGGACGCTGACCACCTGGGTGATCCAGGGACGCTGACCACCTGGGCGATCCAGGGACCCTGACAACCTGGGCGATCCAGGGACCCTGACCACCTGGGCGATCCAGAGAAGCTGACAACCTGAGCGATCCAGGGACACTGACAACCTGGGCGACCCAGGGACGCTGACCACCTGGGCGATCCAGGGACCCTGACAACCTGGGCGACCCAGGGACGCTGACCACCTGGGCGATCCAGAGAAGCTGACAACCTGAGCGATCCAGGGACGCTGACAACCTGGGCGACCCAGGGACGCTGACAACCTGGGCGATCCAGAGAAGCTGACAACCTGGGCGATCCAGAGAAGCTGACAACCTGAGCGATCCAGGGACACTGACAACCTGGGCGATCCAGGGACACTGACATTTAAACGAAGACAGAACCTGGGCGATCCAGGGATGCTAACCACCTGGGCAACCCAGGGACGCTGACCACCTGGGCGGTCCAGGGACCCTGACAACCTGGGCGATCCAGGTACCCTGACAACCTGGGCGATCCAGGGACCCTGACAACCCGGGCGATCCAGGGACGCTGACAACCTGGGCGATCCAGGGACGCTGACAACCTGGGCGATCCAGGGACCCTGACAACCTGGGCGACCCAGGGACGCTGACCACCTGGGCGATCCAGAGAAGCTGACAACCTGGGCGATCCAGGGACCCTGACAACCTGGGTGATCCAGGGACCCCGACAACCTGGGTGATCCAGGGACCCTGACAACCTGAGCGATCCAGGGACACTGATAACCCGAGCGATTCAGGGAACCTGACAACCCGGGCGAACCAGGGACCCCGACAACCTGGGTGATCCAGGAACATTGACAACCTGGGCGATCCGGGAGGCACTGAGATCCCGGGGGGGCCAGGGGACCCCGGCCATACGTAAAGACCAGGAGACAGAAGCAGATTGAACCAGAAAACGATAAACCACTGATTTCTGAGACCGTAAAGTGAAAACACGTAAGTCGCTAATTCTGGTATTGTGATGCAAGGCAGATAAACTTAAAATTAAACGTACAGAGCCCCAACTAATTTGGCAGGGGACCCAAAACTGCGCCCCCCCCCTGACAGCGGGAGGGCAACCTGCATCCCAAAACCAGAATTAATAGATATGCCAAGATAGCATGGTTATCAGTGAAATCAACCTATGACACCCTTTTTTAACACAATAGGCTCTCATGCCGAGCCGGCATGTGACCGGCAGTTCCCTGACTAGAACGCCGCTCCCCCAACCCCGCCGCCCGCACTCGTGCGAGCGCAACATGCTGGGGGGAGCGGCAATCAAGCGTGCACTAGCCGGGGGCAGGGAACCAGGTCGGGTGCGAGACACAGCTAGCACGGAGCCAGCTGAGCCTCGATCACCCGGCAGGCTGGCGTGCTGCGATCCGGATGTCGGCGGAGCGTGAGGCCAATAAAGGTGAGTAAAATGCCCATCGGACCAACAACCTACCTGGTAGGACACGAACGGATTTGGAAGCACGGCTCCAAAACCCCAAATGCTAAAGTTGGAGCTAATGAAAGGAAAATGACCCTGAGTAGAACCGAAGTTTGCCGCCCTGCCTTGCTAATCAACTATAAACTGACTTACCAGAGAGCGCCTCGGAATTGCCTGGCCGAAAACGTAGAGAACGTACAACTAAAAGCCAATCTAAAGGGAAGAACAACACAACAGTCAGAATTAAAAGAATATATACGAACCCCCTGAAGAACCGGGAAGACACAGACAACCTGGGCGAACCAGGGACGAAGACAACCTGGGCGATCCAGGAACAGAGACAACCTGGGCGATCCAGGGACAGAGACAACCTGGGCGATCCAGGGACAGAGACAACCTGGGCGATCCAGGGACAGAGACAACCTGGGCGATCCAGGGACAGAGACAACCTGGGCGATCCAGGGACAGAGACAACCTGGGCGATCCAGGGACATTGACAACCTGGGCGATCCAGGGACATAGACAACCTGGGCGAACCAGGGACAGAGACAACCTGGGCGATCCAGGGACATTGACACCCTGGGCGATCCCGGGACATTGACACCCTGGGCGATCCAGGGACATTGACAACCTGGGCGATCCAGGGACATTGACAACCTGGGCGATCCAGGGACATTGACAACCTGGGCGATCCAGGGACATTGACAATCTGGGCGATCCAGGGACATTGACAACCTGGGCGATCCAGGGACATTGACACCCTGGGCGATCCAGGGACATAGACAACCTGGGCGATCCAGGGACATAGACAACCGAGACAGACGCACAATGCGACTGAAACAAAACCGCTGACTTGAAACAGTAAAGTGAAAACTTCCCCTCAACTAGACCGCAAATTCTGGCATTATGATGCTGTAGGGTTTGAAAACTGTTAAATATGCAAGAATTATTATATGTATTTATATATTTATATATATATATATATTTTTTTTTTTTTATATATTTAAACTCCCCCTCTCTTCTTCTTTTTTTTTTTTTTTTTAAATAGCCAGCCTGCATCGCTGCTCTGAAAACGGGCACACGCATGGTGTGTTAAACCCGCCGGTAACCTGCTGGAGGGGTTAGGGAGCATGAATGAAGCAATGCCCCCCCTGAACGCAGGAGTACCCCTGCACCATAACACCGGAATTTGACAACCCTTGCTGTGCTGGAAGCACTGCTTCAACAATCTCAAATATAGCCTCGCCCTGACTCTACCACTGGCCCTTTAAATCCTTCATGACCCTTATCCGATAACTCTGAAGGATTTAAATGCAGCCTTATGGAAAAATACAGATGACATACGGTGATACCACGGCATACTCATCACCGCTACATCTAGCTGGGTTAGGCACTCTCCAGAACCATCTACCTCCCCTGTACTCCCATCATATGCTTTCTCCCCTGGTAATCTGGTGGGGTCGCAAAGTGGCCCCCCTCCGGACCTGACTCCTGGACACCGATGAGACGGAAGAGCACAAGCTAGGACACCGCTCCCCCGACCCAGCCGCCTGTAACTGCGTGGGCGGAACGTACTGGGGGAGAGCGGCATCCCGACCGCGCCACCCCCGAAGCCAGATACCAGGCCGGACGTAAAGTAAAGCTGGAGCGGGGACGCTGTACCCCGATTACCTGACAGGCTGGCAGCGAAGCTGACGTCGGCGGCACGTGACCACGGTAACCCGGAAGTGACGACACTGAAGGAGGGAGCGTGAAGCCGCAGTGATGCGTGAGGCTCGGGCGCCTGGCTGAGCGGCAGGTGGGGGGATAAATAGCCAGACGCCCCTCCCACAAATGCAGGCTGTTAACAGCCTTATTATTTGTGGAATTCTCACTGACCACTCGTCTGATTCAAAAGATGCCTTTTAGGCTACATTCACACGACCGTATGTGTTTTGTGGTCCACAAATTGCGGATCCGCAGAAAAAACAGAAGATGTCCGCATGGCATCCATTTTTTTTGTGGATCCATTGTAACAATGCCTATCCTTGTCCGCAAAACGGACTAGAATAGTACATGTTCTATTTTTTTCGCGGGCTACTGAACGGACATGCAGATAGCACACGGTGTGCTGTCCGCATTTTTTTGCAGACCCATTGAAATGAATGGGTTCTCAGCCAAAAAACGGAATGGACACGGAAACAAAATATGTTCGTGTGAATGTAGCCTTATGCTATAATATTTTGATTGTACATTACCCCACTCTACCACCAGGGGGAGCAATAGGGCAGCATATTTATGAAAACTTTATTTTTTATATATATATAAATTATGCAACCTTATTTCATGATTTTAATGGACACTAGAGGATTGCTTTAACCACCAGCTACCAGGAGGAAAAAAACACCATCAGTGACTTTTTTTTTACTGTGGCATTTTCTCTATGCATTTGAAAAAATGCCATTGCTACAACATTCTGCAATTTAAAAGAAAAATATGGGCACGCATTTGAAAAAAACAAAAAAAGTGTACTGTGTTTAATAAATTCTCATAGACATTTAGCTAAAATCTTATATTGGCTTTTTTATTTAAAAAAAGAAAATAACACCAAAAATGAAAGGCAAAATAAAGCAGCAAAAATTGCATAAATCAGCAAAAACACTGTCGAACTATGTGTGAACCCAACCTAAGGGCTCATGCAGATGGCAACACGTGCTGTCGTACAGTCTCCAGTCGCCATGACATAAACAATGATATTGTACACCAAGAAGCAATGCTTCTAAGGCCTCATGCACACGGCTGTGTGCACCCCGCCTCATGGATGCAGACCCGTTCACTTGAATGGGTCTGCAATCCGGAAGGTCGGTGCGGAACGGAAGCACGGAACCTCACGGAAGCACCACGGTGTGCTTCGGTGGGGTTTCTGTCCGTGCCTCCGCACCACAAAAAAGTAGTTCAAGCACTACTTTTTTGCGGTGTAGGCCATTGGATGCAGATCCGCATGCGGAGGTCCTACGGACGGTTTGCGGTCTGCAGGAAGGGCCCGGCCGGCACACGTTCCTGTGCATGAGGCATCAGGGAGAATACGTCTGTATGGACAGGGTGTGATGAAGCATGATGCCACTTTTTTCTTTTGTACAGAATATAGGGCAGTCGTAGTATGGACATGAGATAAATTAACAAGTTCTCACCACTGAATGGTGCATGGCTAGGCCGGTTCCTCTACTGAGCGTCCAGACAACACCAGGCTTCTCTGAAACATCCTCCACAGTTTCTGAGAAGATTGCAGGGAGATGATTTTTCCAGCTCCTAGGTGATACTTCCTCAAACAGGTTTTTCTCCTACCAGGGGAAACACTACAAATGGGGAAAAAGTTAAAGGGTCTGAAGACTTTCAATAAATTTATTGTCGTAAATGGTCAGAAATCTTTAAAAAGTAACTGGTCCATTCAGTATAGATGTGAAGAGGGATATAGGTGAATTAGGTCCCCAAATCCTAGTTGTCCATCAACGTTTGATCCTCCAGAAAGTGGTATGACTGCAATATTAAAAAAAAAAGGAACTTTGCCCATTAAAGGGATTACACTGGAGCTACTTGATATCGTGCCCAGAAATATTAAAAAGTGAGAAAGTAGAAAATAGAAGCTATATACTCGCCAGATAATGCCCAGCTGTTTCCAGCACAGCCGCTCGGGGGCCTCCTGCCATGCTTGGTTGCAGCGATGATGTTCCAATAGGACACAAAATCACTAGGACCACATGGGGTATCAGGCATGACATTGCTGTAGTCAAGAAAACACCACCCAGCAGGAAGGACCAGAGCCTTGACGTTGGACAGGGGAATGACAGGTGGACCTTGCTTCATTTTCTAAATGCACATGAACATGTGCTGCCCGTGCCTGTGCTGCGGACCGCAAAGTCACAACTTTTTTACGTAACGGAAGCACGGAACCCCACAAAAAGCTCTCCATAGTACTTCCATTCCGTTGTTTAGTTCCGCATCTCCGGATTTGCGGACCCATTCAAGTGAATGGGTCCGCATCCATGATGCGGAATGCACACGGCCGGTGTCCCATGAAATACGTCCACAGGAGACACACGTGGCCTTATTGGCTTAGTGGCCTTAGTGGCTCTAGGCACCTTTTTAAACTTGGACAACCCCTATACAGGGAGTGCAGAATTATTAGGCAAATGAGTATTTTGACCACATCATCCTCTTTATGCATGTTGTCTTACTCCAAGCTGTATAGGCTCGAAGGCCTACTACCAATTAAGCATATTAGGTGATGTGCATCTCTGTAATGAGAAGGGGTGTGGTCTAATGACATCAACACCCTATATCACGTGTGCATAATTATTAGGCAACTTACTTTCCTTTGGCAAAATGGGTCAAAAGAAGGACTTGACAGGCTCAGAAAAGTCAAAAATAAGGAGATATCTTGCAGAGGGATGCAGCACTCTTAAAATTGCAAAGCTTCTGAAGTGTGATCATCGAACAATCAAGCGTTTCATTCAAAATAGTCAACAGGGTCGCAAGAAGCGTGTGGAAAAACCAAGGCGCAAAATAACTGCCCATGAACTGAGAAAAGTCAAGCGTGCAGCTGCCAAGATGCCACTTGCCACCGGTTTGGCCATATTTCAGAGCTGCAACATCACTGGAGTGCCCAAAAGCACAAGGTGTGCAATACTCAGAGACATGGCCAAGGTAAGAAAGGCTGAAAGACGACCACCACTGAACAAGACACACAAGCTGAAACGTCAAGACTGGGCCAAGAAATATCTCAAGACTGATTTTTCTAAGGTTTTATGGACTGATGAAATGAGAGTGAGTCTTGATGGGCCAGATGGATGGGCCCGTGGCTGGATTGGTAAAGGGCAGAGAGCTCCAGTCCGACTCAGACGCCAGCAAGGTGGAGGTGGAGTACTGGCTTGGGCTGGTATCATCAAAGATGAGCTTGTAGGGCCTTTTCGGGTTGAGGATGGAGTCAAGCTCAACTCCCAGTCCTACTGCCAGTTTCTGGAAGACACCTTCTTCAAGCAGTGGTACAGGAAGAAGTCTGCATCCTTCAAGAAAAACATGATTTTCATGCAGGACAATGCTCCATCACACGCGTCCAAGTACTCCACAGCGTGGCTGGCAAGAAAGGGTATAAAAGAAGAAAATCTAATGACATGGCCTCCTTGTTCACCTGATCTGAACCCCATTGAGAACCTGTGGTCCATCATCAAATGTGAGATTTACAAGGAGGGAAAACAGTACACCTCTGTGAACAGTGTCTGGGAGGCTGTGGTTGCTGCTGCACGCAATGTTGATGGTGAACAGATCAAAACACTGACAGAATCCATGGATGGCAGGCTATTGAGTGTCCTTGCAAAGAAAGGTGGCTATATTGGTCACTGATTTGTTTTTGTTTTGTTTTTGAATGTCAGAAATGTATATTTGTGAATGTTGAGATGTTATATTGGTTTCACTGGTAAAAATAAAAAATTGAAATGGGTAAATATTTGTTTTTTGTTAAGTTGCCTAATAATTATGCACAGTAATAGTCACCTGCACACACAGATATCCCCCTAAAATAGCTAAAACTAAAAACAAACTAAAAACTACTTCCAAAAATATTCAGCTTTGATATTAATGAGTTTTTTGGGTTCATTGAGAACATGGTTGTTGTTCAATAAAATTAATCCTCAAAAATACAACTTGCCTAATAATTCTGCACTCCCTGTATGGGCCTGACCGTACTGTCAGTTTATGTAAGGTTAGAATTATTTGATGTTATTATATTATTCTGATTAATGGGCTAAATATCATACAAAAGTCCAAATAGCTGAAACACTGAAGTAAACGTATTCCTGTTCAAATTTTTGCACAACCCCTTTAAGGGGAGGGGAGTAATAGACAGGTTGATTGGTCTCCCGCCGCACTCTACATTGCAGGTATCCCATAGAGTTGCATGGGTAAACAGTGTACAGAGGAACAGGCATAGCAGTGGAAGGAGATTAAATGGAGGGGTCTCTACGCTATTTGATTTTTCCCTCTGTTTTGCACCTGGTCAGGCACAGTGCCCTGTAGGGATTATGAGGATGCCAGCAATAACACCCATCTGGATCAGGAAATGGTGGCATAATCCTAGTAATACCCCATAGACTACTTTGCAGGCAAAACCCATTTGTATAATTATGATATGTTTGGTTTAAGATAATAAATTACATTTGTGGATCATTTATTACATACATTTTACATGAGGACAGCCCCTTTCCATATGCTCTGTTGGGCATTTGGATGGGATCTAATATTTCTAGGGTCCCAAAAAAGTTATGCCTGGGGACTCCTGGCACACTGCTACGCTCTGTCCCATCCTATCGCTAAGCCCCACCTATCACCCTATCTCATCCAGGGTGTTGCTGGCATCGGCATGATGTGCGCTGGATCCGGAACAAGGTCCCTGTGGTGATAGAGAAAAAAGAATAATCACATAAGGAAGGGATGTGGACTGTACCTGGTAAATACATATGGGGGGGCGGTGTGCTGACCCTGTAAGATCGAGCTATCCCAATGTATAACAGGGTAATCTACATTGTACCACCCCTTATGTCCACCTTGTGGCCCCTTCATATTAGTTATGCCCATTTTTACGCCCCTTCACAGTAATTATGTCCTCCTTGTGGCCCCTCACTGTTGTTATGCCTACCTTTGTGCCCGTCAAAGTAGTTATGCCCATCTTTGTGGCTCTACACAGTAGTTATACCCACCTTTGTGCCCCATCAAAGTAGTTATGTCCTCTTTGTGGCCCCTCAGTGTAGTTATGCCCACCTTTGTGCCCATCAGGGTAGTTATGCCCATCTTTGTGCCCCTCACAGTAGTTTTGCCCACTTTTGTGCCCCTCACTGTAATTATACCCACTTCTGTGTCCCCTCACTGTTGTATGCCTAGATATGTTCCCCCTCACTGTAGTTATGTCCTCTTGTTGCCCCCTTTTGGTTCCCAGTGTCCTCTCCAACTCCATGAAGGAAAAAAAAAAACACAAATACTTACCTGATTCCCTGACCTGACGACGCACTCCCACACCCATCCGGGACCGTCTTTAATATTGATTGGACCCTGGGCAAGAGTTTACTTGGGGCCTCTGGATCCCGCCTTCCCACACCCTAGCATGCAATCATGCCCTCCACCACAACACACAAAAAATAAAATAAAATAATAGTAATATACTGTATATAATATAGCTTACAGTGAATTACTGTAAATACAGTTCTGAAGACTCCAGCAGGCTCAGGATCAGTGCTCTGGGCAGCTGGGCTCAGGGCTGGAAGTAGGCACCGCTCTGCAGTTCAGGGAGGAGACCGGGGCTCTGCTCACCCTAGCAATGCAGTGCCTCCGCATAACGTTACCCCACACGGCGTACTCAAAAGGCAGAGAACATCAGGAGGAGGAGCAAGCAAGTACCGTATTTTTCGCTCTATAAGACGCACCTAGGTTTTAGAGAAGGACAATAAGAAAAAAATATTTTCCATTACATCCCAGGTCAGACCACCAATCAGACCCTCAATCAGATCTCATATCAGCCCCCCAATGCCATATATTAGCCCCCCAGCCGCATGTATCAGCCCCTAAGCCTTATATCAGCCCCCCCACCCTTAAGTATCAGCCCCCCCGCCTCAAGTATCAGCCCCCCAGCCTCAAGTATCATCCCCCCAGCTTCATGTATCAGCCTCATGTATCAGCCCCCAGCCATCAGCGCAAATAAAATAAATAAACAACTTAACTCTCCTGCTCCTGGACGCCACCGCTTCTCACCACCAGCGCTCTCTCTCTCTTCTTCCTGGTCCTCGGCTGTCAGCTGTGAAGGCTGCGCACAGTGTGAGGTCACGCTGTGCGCAGCCACTGCACAGCAGACAGCCAAGGACCAGGAAGTGGCGAGTACAGAGCTTTCCCGGCTTTCCGGTCCTCCTGTACTAATCAGCGATTCCATAATCGAAGCACCGATTAGTATTCACCCCATAAGACGCAGGAGGATTTTTCCCCGACTTTTGGGGAAAGACTGTGGGTGACCTCAATTAAGACTTAACTTTTAATACATCATTAAAATAATATACCCAAGAGGAAGCGGAAGGCTTCACAAAAAACTCAGTGGTGAATAAATACAGTATTGCTATATTAGTGCCAGGGGACATAGAGAGGGGGCAGGAAGGGGGGGATAGGGAGAGGAAGGGAAAACTTGGTCTCTTCCTCCTAGTAAGCCCTCCTCTAATGATCCTCTACGCTGGGGATCAACAAGCTCACCCTAGACAGGACGATCCCACTGCGTGTCTCCTTCCATCTATTATAACCCTTGATATCCCTATGCCGTGCCAATTGACTGCCCAGCTTCGTCAGGGAAAAGGAGCAAGCAGAGGAACTGACACCCGGCACAATAAAAAGAAACACAAAGATATAGCTACATAAAGCAATTACGCAGGTATATGATGTCCTGCCCAGGCATAGACATGTACTTATTCACAAAAGATCAAGCCTTACAGCAATGAAATACAGCAATGAAATAACAAAAGATTAAGCAATAGATAAAGTGCAAATAACTAGTAGACTGCTGGTATCCAGGGAAACAGGGGAGGGGGTACCAACTTTAACTCACCCTTGGCCCCTTTACCCAACCTTGAGCCATAGCAAAAGACACCGACAACTGTGTCACTTTATTGCTGGGTGGTGATCGGCCATAACGTCTTTATTAAAGCGGCAAACCTAAATAAACTATAATATCGGAGCGGTATGCCAAACACTGGACTCCCAGCGGGCAAGTTAAACCGTAATCATCAGAGCGGTCTGCCAATCGCTGGACTCCCAGTGGGCAGGTACGCCATCTGCTACCACCATATCTCCACTGTACTCAAATGCCGCCACGGAGGAGACCCGTTCCCCCAACGGGGCTCCGACCACCACCAAGCAGAACCGAGTCTGTTTTAACCCTCCTACAGGCCAGAAAAGGAATTGTCCCAACTAACACCCAAGAGGAAGACGCAATCAGGTCCCATTAAAAACCAAGGCCAATAAAGCCTGTGATGAGAACATAGTCCAACCACTTTTCAAATCACTAATTAGACCCCACATGGAGTACTTTGTACCGTCCTGGTCTCCTGTGAACAAGGCAGACATAGCTGGAGAGGGTTCAGAGGAGGGCAACTAAAGTAATGACTGGAATGAGGGGACTACAGTACCTTGAAAGATTATCAAAACTAGGGTTATTCACTTTAGAAAAAGACTGAGGGGAAAACCAATAACTATGTATAAATATAACAGGGGTAAGTACAGAGATCACTCCCATCATCCATTTATCCCCAGGACTGTGACTGTGACTGTGACAAGGAGAAGACCCTCTGCGTCTGGAGGTAAGAAGGTTTTTACACAACATAGAAGAGGATTCTTTACGGTAAGAGCAGTGAGACTATGGCACTCTCTGCCTGAGGAGGTGGTGAAGGTGAATTCACCAAAAGTTCAAGAGGGGCCTGGATGTATTTCTGGAGTGTAATAATATTACAGGCTATAGCTACTAGAGAGAGGTCGTTGTAGCTGCATCTTCCCGATAACGGTGATGAACTACCGCCCCTTGATCTATACCTTTGTATTGTATTCATAACGCCTTCCTATATATGGCCCAGAACAACCCACACGGGAGATAACCACCAACTACCCTACTACCAACTTCCTTAAAAAGACAGGGATAATCATATGTCAGGACACATGAGGTCCTGTGCTCCAGAATAGACAAGGGGCATTACCACAGCGTGGGTCACCAGCATCACCGCGCCTCCGGCGGAACTCTATACCAACCACCTCCAGAAGAAGTTATGACCACCGGATTTCCCGGATCCCTTTCCAAAGGACTTCCACCTCTCAAAAAAAACAAGGCGCGCCCACCAGGCCTGTGTTCCTCTCTCCGCACCGCACAGAAGATATACGAAAGGCCAACCATCAAACCGCTGAACGCCACGAAACAGAAAGAAAAAACAATTAGCCTGAGCCTCAACACAAAAAAGAGGATCGTATAACTAGCCACAAAATAGTTATATTTCATCCCCCCCCTCCCAATTTTTTTTTAAAAAGACCAAGGTAAATTGTAAAACCGCAGAGGGGAAACCATCCTGATGGCAAGACAATTGGAGCCCGTCATTACCGAATACCAAACGAACCGGCCAGACCGGACCGAAACCGGGCAGAGGGGAGGTACACACCCCTTTATATTAACTGGATCGTTATGTATAGATGGACCCCGATCCTGAGTACTATTACCCCATACAAAAATTTTGGAATAACAACACCCCAAGCAGTGCGGCTGAAGGAGACAGGACATGGCTATCCAGACTAAATACTCCCTAACTACACCCGTATCGCCTACCGTACAATGGAACAATGTCACCGGGTCACCGTGTAGCGCAGCGCCAATTTTAGGTTAGGACCCACTCATAGAGGCAACCTTGGCGTGGTGAGTAGGCTTATTGCCTTTTAATCAAAATGTACACAAATGCCTCATTTAGCATGTAGGTTGGAGGTGGTACACATGCGCTATTTAGTGCTGTCTCCTGCAGGAACGCAGGGATGAGATCATAGCATTAGCAGTGGATGTGCGATTCATTTCTTCTTTTCTCTCCTTATTTAATACATAGAATTCTGTCCCTGGATCTGCACTCCTTCCACTAGCCATGTGATTTTAATTAGCCTAGTATTCAGTAGTAGGGGTTAAATTAGCCTATCATGCTCTCAGTGGGAGTTCCTGTGAGCTTCAGAGCAGGTGAGCTTTGACAACTGTTCACATGGTGCGGTGCTGCATGGGGGCCACTGTGCTGTTTTTCTGGCTGGTTGGTGGGGCCCAGAGCTAGGTATGGCATGGTCAAGCAGCAGGGGTGCTGTTTGGCCACTGGGTCCCGCCGCTGGCTGGGATGGCGCCACAGCGCTGGTGGTCACCGTGTAGAACCGCGCCAATTTTAGGTTAGGACCCACTCATAGAGGCAACCTTGGCGTGGTGAGTGGGCTTATTGCCTTTTGATCAAAATGTACACAAATGCCTCATTTAGCATGTAGCATGGAGGTGGTACACATGCGCTATTTAGTGCTGTCTCCTGGAGGAACGCAGGGATGAGATCATAGCATTAGCAGTGGATGTGCGATTCATTTCTTCTTTTCTCTCCTTATTTAGTACAATGGAACAATACATGCAAAATGATGCTTGAAGGGTCACCATGTCGACCTGTGAAGTCCTGTCAAGAGGACCAGTCAGTGTGTCTGACCCACATCAAAACCTAGATCTGAACGGGGAATTAAAGGCTGCAGTTTTACTGTGTAACTCCATGAATTGTGTTTGTATCAAGGCTCTACCCTGAGCGATGTCTACGAACTGACCTGGTTATCCGCTTCTGGCTTACCATCTAGTTATACCTGCAACTACTGATTTCACCATATCCACTCAACTAGGGGCAGCCCTGCTTCGTACAAACCATGTGGCAGCAGTATACCAAAACCGCCCTCATGGCAACCAATCCAGCTGGACTAGAATAAAGTATCTTGTACTTCTTACATCGTGTACATCTCCCTTGGATTTGGCCCTACTGGATCCCACCGCACTGTAACTCCTGCAACACTGGACATGAGGCAAGTGCATTACCACCAAGCTGCCAGCCTGCATAGACATTTTAGAAGCTCAGCAGAAGTGCCCAGTCATCAAGCATACCAATGGAACCTTGGTCCGGCGGACCAGTACCGTAGACTTCATCAGGAGAAAAAAAAAAAATGCGGCTGTGATGAGATGAACTCACAACCATCTACATTAAAGGAAGGTCCATAACCACGGGCTATAGAGCTGAATGCTAGAGGGATTACTACCACTGCGCCTCGCCTCCGTACATAAGAACTAACCATGTCATGTATGTCATTGTAGAAAGCCCAAATAGAACAAATG
This sequence comes from Bufo gargarizans, assembly GCF_014858855.1. NCBI lineage: Eukaryota > Metazoa > Chordata > Amphibia > Anura > Bufonidae > Bufo > Bufo gargarizans. Next base: position 356,222,777 of record NC_058085.1, on the reverse strand, counting down.
TATTATTATTTTTTTAACATACACACGGCCTAGTGCCCGCAGGTAGGAGCATAACAGGCAGTACTACTTCACACAGGAAAGCACCTGAATATACCGTTTCCTTATACTCTCCTATGTTCATTAATTTTTTTTTATTTTTTTTTTGTACTTTATAACTGCTGCATAAAAGGAGAAATACGATCCAGTTAGGAGAAGTAAGCTCCTACACTCCAAGCTGTAAGGGAAAAACGGGAGGACACCCAGAAGGACTGAGCTTTACCTAAAACCAGCTGCAAGAAGACCTGCCGAAAGACCGGTGGGACCAAGAATCGTTACATGGATCATGTGCGGTATCGTATAGACAAAAATAAAAAAAAACTAGCGACTAACGTACGACCCAGTCTGGACTCAACAAGATTTCTACACCATACAAATTAATTACCCATTGCACTACTTCTGACGACCACCTTAGGAATCCCTTTAAAGGAGGGCGTCGTGCTTCCGTGCCAGGGGGCAACAGACGTCACTAAACCGACACTGACAGAGGGGCTTTGTCGCTTTCTGTGTTTATGTATTATTTTTTCTCTTTTATTTATTTATTTTTTAAACTCCCCTTTGAGGCAATATTATATTAGCAGTAACATTGTAATCTGGGATGAAGAAGGGAGGAGGGGTAAGGGGATGCCAGGGGCGGGGGCAAAGAGCTTTCCCGGGGCCTCAGATTAACAAACGAACTCGCCTGCCAAGTGGCGCCCGTTGCAAGCGCCCTGTAAGCGCTGCAGGGGAAGGGGGCCAGAGCCAGGCAAAGCGCTCCAGCTTGCACCATGGGCGTTGAAGGGGCACTGCCTGAAGAAGTGGGGGCTGCAATGACCCCCCTATGCTGCCCTACATTAGCAGGGGGGGGGCACAATAGGATACTATGGAAGGGGTGTGGGGGGTGGATTTCTTCAGGGAGTGAGGAGCTGTCTCACGCACCCCCTCATGTCTAACAATCCTGCCTGGCATTCGCTGCCCAGCCCACGTACCAGAAGCACTGCAGGGGAGGGGCGGAGCCACGGTACAGCGCCACAAAACTTCCCTAGGCTGGTCCGGAAAAATGTTGCGCACTCTGCTGTAGACATGCCGGGGGAAGCGGACAGCTGGGGGATTATGACCGAGTCGGGCGGGGGGGCGGGTACACCGAGCAGACCTCCGGCCCCCCACTAAAGCGCTGGAGCTGCACGCATGCCGCAGCAGCTTCACACTCGGCACAAAAGCAGGCACAGGAGAGGAGGATGCCAGGAGAGAGCCGAGGCTGCTCAGAACTGAGCGCAGCTAACCCTCACCCTCCTCATGAAACTCGCCAGGAGGCCTCCCTAAGGGCAGGACCTCCCGCGACATCTTGGTGTGGCCAGAACAAAGAGGCACATACCACACCAATCTGATTTCACTTGTAAGAGGAAGTGACCAGAACAGAGAGGTGGTAGATGTGACCTTCAAGATTTCCTGCAGCGCCCTGATCCTGTCTAAAGAGGATCCGCAGTGAATTAACCCTTAATGGCCCTAATCTGCAACCTACTTAACCATTACCGTGACAGGGGCAGACTCCCTAAAGGCCTCTAAGGGGAAAAGGGGGGAGGATCATCAGTCCCTGAGCACCCTTCCTATACAGTCGGGCGCTTGTCAAAACTTAGCTTAACAGCAGCGGCAGAGGCTCCATCTGGTCAATCTAATGGAGTACTTTGCCCTCTACTTTCTCTTAAGCTAATAGTCATCCAGCAGGGCTTGTGGTGGCAGCGTGTGGCCTTCCGCTTCCTCTTGGGTATATTATTTTAATGATGTATTAAAAGTTAAGTCTTACTTGAGGTCACCCACTAATTCAGTCTTTCTTGTATTTATAATTGGGTACCCATTTATTGGTTATTAAGAGTGACCACTATCTTATTTAAATATATGCCCCACTTTTGGGGGGGTGCGTCTTATAGGACGAAAAATAATTTGTGGGCAGTGGCCAGCGGGGCTCAAGAGGCAGCTGACTTGGGCCCCCCAGGAACAACTGGGCCCGGGGCAGCTGCCACTTTTGCCCCGCTTTAAAGACAGCCCTGCACCTATCTCGCTGCTGGCTGTGAAGTAGGCTGATTACCTGGCTTTCAGCTCTCCTCCCGATGTTCCCACAACCAACAGAGCAGATCCCTTTGTGTAGGTCTTCTCTGGTCTGTCTGGTGGCTGGGCATAGCAGGCGCAATGATTATGTCACTTCCTCCCGTCTGCCAGTGTGGTGTCCCACTTATGTGTGTAAGGGCCACTCCAAATTGCTATATGCCCTCTCATGTCATTTTGCACTAATCACTGTATTTTCTGTTGTCAATGCTACTATATTCTTATTACAGGCTGTTAAAATGCATCACACACTACCAACACTAGAGGTCACTATAACATAATTTATATAGGTCAGCCACAGGAAATTAGATAGGAGAGGAGTTGATGGAGAAGAGGAGTCTAGGAGCAGGTCAATTTCTAGGGAAATTAACCAACAGGGCGAACATCAAAAAAGCGCACCCCCCCCCCCCCCCAGATTGTGGCCAGATCTCTGCCGTACCCCCCATTGTAGTTGATGGGGGCGGAGGACATTCAGTCGGCATCCAGCAGTGCCAAATCCAGTGAATTCCGGCAGGCTGTTCTCTGCTAGAAAGGCTGCCAGAATCACCAACGCAGTTGTGAAAGTAGCCTAATACAGCGCCAAATACCTCTTACATCCAGTGACGTCTCCTTTGATGTGGATGTTTTCTTTGTTTATCTTCTCCATTCAGACCAGACCGCAGTGGCGTACCAAGGGGGGGCGGGGGGGGCAGGGGGGGGGGGGCGGCCCGCCCCGGGTGCCACTCACAAGGGGAGTGCCATGACGGAGTCACCCCTCCATCCACTGCTGCACCGCGACGCGACTCCGCCAGGCGCCGGCTTCTGTGGAAGGATTATTGCGGCGGCGCGCAACATGACGTCACGACGCTGACGCCGCGCCGCCTTCACCGAAGTGGAAGGATCCATTACCAGCGGTCGGACGGAGCCTGAGGCATCATCAAAATGTGAGTAAATAATTGTGTAATTAAGGGGTGTGTGTGTGCGTAATTAAGTGGGGGTTTGTAATTAAGGGGGGGGGGGTAATTAAGGGATGTGTGTGTGTTATTAAGGGAGGGGTAAGGTGGGGAGGGAGGGGGTGTAATTAAGGGGGGGAGTGTGTAATTAAGGGGGGGTGTAATTAAGGGAGGGGGTGTAATTAAGGGGGGGGTGTAATTAAGGGGGGGGTGTAATTAAGGTGGGGAGGGGGTGTAATTAAGGGGGGGGGTGTAATTAAGGGGGAGGGAGGGGGTGTAATTAAGGTGGGGAGGGAGGGGGTGTAATTAAGAGGGGGGGAGGGGGGGTGCCAAACAAAGGGTTCGCCCCGGGTGCCAAATGCTCTAGGTACGCCCCTGCCAGACCGCCATGATGATTTCTTTCAGCCATCTCTCATCTCTGCAGAGTTTAACAGACATCTTAGTTTCCTACTTTTCCATCATCCTCCCACCTTTTCAACATCCCATCATGCACCCCTAAAACTATACTGCAGAAACAGATAAACCGCCTGAAAATACTAGTTACACACAGATAAAATAACTGCACCCAGCAAATAGTGTCCCTGACACTAATGGTGTAACCATAATGTCCCCCAAAAATAACTGATACTGTGCCAGGGTGACCCCACAGTAATAGTGCTCCCCAAAATCCTAACAATAGTAATAATTCTGTGCCAGAGTGCACTTAGTAGTAATAGTGCTCCTACAGTGCCCCCAACAGTAATTGTGTCCCGGAAGTACGGTAATAATACTCACATAGTCCCCCAGTTGCAATAAAGCCCACCATAATGCCCCTGGTAGTAATAATTCTCTTTATAATGTGTGTCAGTAAAAAAATTAAAACATCTCTTAGTGCCCCCAGTAGAGCCAATGTCCCCAGAGTGCCCTCATGTGTTCCAATGACACATACTGTGTGCCACTAGAAAAAAAACACTTAGTGCCCCCAGTTGAGCTTAGGTGCCCATAGTGCCCCTATAATTTGTGCCAGCATAAAATACTCCTATATAGTGCCCCCAGAAGATGCCGCATAGTGCTCCTTCCCCGTCCCCATAGTGTCCTCCATAATGTGCCAGTATATAATGCCCCTATAGACTGCCCCACATAGATGCCCCGATAATGCTCCTCTCCCCCCTTCCCCATAGTGGCACCAAAATGGGTGCCAGTATTAAATGCCCCTATATAATGCCCCCATAGTGCTCTTCTCCCCCACTTCTCCATAGTGCCCCCCATAATGCCTGCCAGTAAATCGGGCCCCCAGTAAATGCTTCCATAGTGCTCCTTTAACCCCACTTCTCCATAGAGCCCCCCTTAATGAGTGCCAGTATATAGGGCCCCCAGTAGATGCCCCCATAGTGCTCCCCCCCACTTCTCCATAGAGCCCCCCAATAATGCGTGCCAGTACATAGGGCCCCCACTAGATGCCCCCATAGTGCTCCTTCCCCTCTTCACCATAGTGTCCCCCATAATGTGCCAGTATATAGGTCCCTCATAGTGCCCCCTATAATGTGCCAGTATATAGGGCCCCCATAGTGCTTCCCCCTCTTCTCCATAGTCCCCCCCCCCATATTGTGCCAGTATATAGGGCCCCCATAGTGCTTCCCCTCTTCTCCATAGTGCTCCATGTTGCGCCAGTATATAGGGCCCCCATAGTGCTTCCCCTCTTCTCCATAGTGCCCCCCTATATTGTGCCAGTATATAGGGCCCCCATAGTGCTTCCCCACTTCTCCATAGTGGCCACCATAGTGCTTCCCCCTCTTATCCATAGTACCTCCCATATTTTGGCAGTATATAGGGCCCCCATAGTGCTTCCCCTCTTCTCCATAGTGCCCCCCATATTGTGCCAGTATATAGGGCCACCATAGTACTTCCCCTCTTCTCCATAGTGCCCCCCATATTGTGCCAGTATAGAGGGCCCAAATAGTGCTTCCCCTCTTCTCCATAGTGGCCCACATAGTGCTTCCCCCTCTTCTCCATAGTGCCCCCCATATTTTGGCAGTATATAGGGACCCAATAGTACTTCCCCCTCTTCTCCATAGTGCCCATCATATTTTGGCAGTAAATAGGGCCCCTATAGTGCTTCCCCTCTTCTCCATAGTAGCCCCATAGTGCTTCCCCTCTTCTCCATAGTGCCCCCCCATATTGTGCCAGTATATAGGGCCCACATAGTGCTTCCCACTTCTCCATAGTGGCCACCATAGTGCTTCCCCCTCTTCTCCATAGTGCCCCTTATATTTTGGCAGTATATAGGGCCCCCATAGTGCTTCCACTCTTCTCCATAGTGACCCCCATATTGTGCCAGTATATAGGGCCCCCATAGTGCTTCCCCTCTTCTCCATAGTGCCCCCCATATTGTGCCAGTATATAGGGCCCCAATAGTGCTTCCCCTCTTCTCCATAGTGGCTCTCATAGTGCTTCCCCTTCTTCTCCATAGTGCCCCCCATATTGTGGCGTTATATAGGGCCCCCATAATGCTTCCCCTCTTCTCCATAGTGGCCCCCATAGTGCTTCCCCTCTTCTCCATAGTACCCCCTCCATATTGTGCCAGTATATAGGGCCCCACCCCCCTTCTTGCCAACAGTATACTATAAATAATAAAAACAATAAACACATATACTTACCTTATGCTGCTGTCAGCAATGCGATGCAGGCCTCTTCCGGCCTGTGTCCCATGCTGTACGGCTCAGGCGGCGCGATGAGGTGATCGCGCCGCCTGAACCGGCCTCTAAAAGGTCCTGAGGATGGCGATACAGATGAATATGGAGATGAGCGCTTCCTCAATCGAAGGGGGGGGGGGGGGGGCGACCTGCTGATGGCGCCCGCCTCTTCTGTCCTGAGTGATGCGACCGTGCAGTCGCACCCCTCATCTGGCTGTAGAAATGGCCCTGTCTAGGAGACAGACTTGTCCCTATTCTCCTGGGCCTTGCCCCAGGAGTTAAGCTACTTGAACTTGCGGAGATAGCAGCTGTCTTAGCTTATGGACTTCACAGCACCAAGTGACTGAGAGAAGCTCTCAGCACCTGGACATAGCCTGACAACTTAGGGTACTTTCACACTAGCGTTTTTGTTTTCCGGTATTGAGTTCTGTCTTAGGGGCTCAATACCGGAAAAAAACGGATCAGTTTTATCCTAATGCATTCTGAATGAAGAGCATTCCGTTCAGTATGCATCAGGATGTCTTCAGTCCAGTCCCTCTTACGTTTTTTGGCTGGAGAAAATACGGCCAAAAATCCTAAACACTTGCCGGAATGCCGGATCCGGCATTCATTTCCAATGCCTGATCCGGCCCCAAGTGTTCCGGCAAAACGGATCCGTTCTTTCCATCCGCGCATGCACAGACCAATAAATCTATGAAAAAAATTAATACCAGATCCGGAAAGACGGATCTGGTATTGCAATGCATTTGTGAGACGGATCTGCATCCTGATCCATCTCACAAATGCATCCATTTGCGTCCGTTTGCGACGGAAGCCCACAAGCAAAAAGCAGGGAGGAATCATGTGTTCAGATGGAAAAAATGATATAACGAATATATAGCATTATATTCTAAATATTCGCGAATTCTCGAAGTGGCGATATTCGAGATAAAAATTAGCTTTTCGAATATTCGTGCTAAACACTAGTTACCATATTCCTATATGGACAGTGTGGATCTGTTTCGGAAGACAACCTTTTCAAAGAATGGAGCAGAGAATTTGCCTGCCATGAGGGAGACCGCCCTTGAGTTGTATATTATTAGTACCAGAGGATCTATAGTATTGCTAAAAATCAGGAACCAAGCAGAGTATCCTTACCACTCCTGCATAAGTTGAGCTGGAACCTACATACATCACCTCACAGAGCCTGCTAATTGGGCTTTGCAGCTGTACCATCTTTGTCAGCTTCATGTAATGCAAAGTATTGCTATCAATTGCTATTTACTGCAAGACTACAACTGACAAGTAAAGTTCCTGTTTGGTTTAACTACTGCCTCTCTCATCATTCCATTTCATCTCCTCATTGTACCTTGCGGTGCTGGCATAACGAACACAGGGGCCCATCCGCCAAAACACCCTAAGCGATACCCAAATATCATCAAGGCACTCAGCCAACATCTGTCTGGTGTTCCCTGCAATAGAGAGTGCCCCGGAGGATTTAGTGCTGTCTTCCCATACACTGCACTCCAGCCCAGGGGACAACATAACTGTAAGTACTTCTACCCCCACTCGGCACATCATCACTAGTACACTCAAACCCAACGCCCCTAGGGTGTCCGGGCGTTGCACCAGCGCCAAACAACCAGCTGATGACTCCTTCTTTCACCATTGTATTTAACTGTTTCTGCATCCTAAGGACTCATGCACACGACCGTTGTGTGCATCCGTGGCCGTTGTGCCGTTTTCAGTTTTTTTTCGCGGACCCATTGACTTTCAATGGGTCCGTGGAAAAATCGGAAAATGCACCGTTTTGCAGCCGAGACCGTGATCCATGTATCCTGTCCGTCAAAAAAATATGACCTGTCCTATTTTTTTGATGGACAACGGTTCACGGACCCATTCAAGTCAATGGGTCCGTGAAAGAACACGGATGCACACAAGATTGGCATCCGTGTCCGTGATCCGTGGCCGTAGGTTACTTTCATACAGACGTATCCGAAGATCCGTCTGCATAAAAGCTTTTTCAGATCTAAGTTTTCACTTCGTGAAAACTCATATCCGACAGTATATTCTAACACAGAGGCGTTCCCATGGTGATGGGGACGCTTCTAGTTAGAATACACTACAAACTGTGTACAAGACTGCCCCTGCTGCCTGGCAGCACCCGATCTCTTACAGGGGGCCGTGATCAGCACAATTAACCCCTTCAGGTGCGGCACCTGAAGGGGTTAATTGTACTATCATATCCCCCTGTAAGAGATCAGGGCTGCCAGGCAGCAGGGGGCAGACCCCCCCCTCCCCAGTTTGAATATCATTGGTGGCCAGTGCGGCCCCCCTCCCTCCCTCTATTGTAATAATTTGTTGGTGGCACAGTGTGCGCCCCCCCCGCCCCCCCTCTTCCTCCCTCTATTGTAATAATTCGTTGGTGGCACAGTGTGCGCCCCCCCCGGCCCCCCCTTCCTCCCTCTATTGTAATAATTTGTTGGTGGCACAGTGTGCGCCCCCCATCGGCCCCCCTCCCTCTATAGCATTAACAACATTGGTGCGGCCTCCCATCTCTCCCCCCCCCCCCGATCATTGGTGGCAGCGGAGTTGCGATCGGAGTCCCAGTTTAATCGCTGGGGCTCCGATCGGTAACCATGGCAACCAGGACGCTACTGCAGTCCTGGTTGCCATGGTTACTTAGCAATAGTACAATAGTAGAAGATTCATACTTACCTGCTGGCTGCTGCGATTTTCGTGTCCAGCTGGGAGCTCCTCCTACTGGTAAGTGACAGGTCTGTGCGGCACATTGCTAAATGAATTGTCACTTACCAGTAGGAGGAGCTCCCGGCCGGACACAGACATCGCAGCTCGCAGGTAAGTATGAATCTATTACTATTGTACTATTGCTAAGTAACCATGGCAACCAGGGCTGCAGTAGCGTCCTGGTTGCCAAGGTTACCGATCGGAGCCCCAGCAATTAACCTGGGACTCCGATCGGAACTCCGCTGCCACCAAAGATCGGGGGGGGGGGGGAGAGGGGAGGCCGCACAGTGGCCACCAATGTTGTTAATGCTATAGAGGGAGGGGGGGGCCGATGGGGGGCGCACACTGTGCCACCAACGAATTATTACAATAGAGGGAGGAAGGGGGGCCGATGGGGGGGCGCATACTGTGCCACCAACGAATTATTACAATAGAGGGAGGGAGGGGGGGGCGCACACTGTGCCACGAACAAATTATTACAATAGAGGGAGGAAGGGGGGGCCAATGGGGGGAGCACACTGTGCCACCAACAAATTATTACAATAGAGGGAGGAAGGGGGGACGGGGGCGCATACTGTGCCACCAACGAATTATTACAATAGAGGGAGGGAGGGGGGGCGGGGGGCCGCACACTGTGCCACCAACCTATTATTACAATAGAGGGAGGGAGGGGGGGGGCCGCACTGGCCACCAATGATATTCAAACTGGGGAGGGGGGGGTCTGGTCCCTGCTGCCTGGCAGCCCTGATCTCTTACAGGGGGATATGATAGTACAATTAACCCCTTCAGGAGCGGCACCTGAGGGGTTAATTGTGCTGATCACGGCCCCCTGTAAGAGATCGGGTGCTGCCAGGCAGCAGGGGGCAGTCATGTACACAGTTTGTAGTATATTCTAACTAGAAGCGTCCCCATCACCATGGGAACGCCTCTGTGTTAGAATATACTGTCGGAAATGAGTTTTCACGATCTAACTCATATCCGACAGTATATTCTAACATAGAGGCGTTCCCATGGTGATGGGGACGCTTCAAGTTAAAATATACCATCGGATTGGAGAAAACTCCGATCCGATGGTATAAAAGGGATTCCAGACTTTACATTGAAAGTCAATGGGGACGGATCCGTTTGAAATGGCACCATATTGTGTCAACGTCAAACGGATCCGTCCCCATTGACTTGCATTGTAATTCAGGACGGATCCATTTGGCTCCGCACGGCCAGGCGGACACCAAAACGACTTTTTTTTCATGTCCGTGGATCCTCCAAAAATCAAGGAAGACCCACGGACGAAAAAACGGTCACGGACCTACGGACCCCGTTTTTGCGGACCGTGAAAAAATACTGTCGTGTGCATGAGGCCTAAGGAGGAGGATGCAGTTCAAAGCGGTGCCACTGCTGGGAGGCCCAGGGGGCAGCAGGAGACCCCCTGATCCAAGTGATTTGCTTGGTGGCCAAATCCACCCCTACTTGCTATATAAGATCAGCTCCCACTCTGGTGCACCTGGAGTAAGGGGCTATGGCTTTGAATAGTCAGTCCAGAAATGTACCTTTACTCATAATTGGTATTTAAAGGGGTTGTCCGGGTTCAGAGCTGAAACCGGACATACCCTTATTTTCACCCCGGCAGCATCCCTGAGCCTAGCACCGGAGCGTCTCATGCTCCGATGCGCTCCCGTGCCCTGCGCTAAATCGCGCAGGGCACGGGCTCTTTTGTTTTCAATAACACACTGCCGGGCGATAACTTTTGCCCGGCAGTGTGTTCGGTGACGTCACCGGCTCTGAGGGGCGGGCTTTAGCTCTGCCCTAGCCGTTTTACTGGCTAGGGCAGAGCTAAATCCCGCCCATCAGTGCCGGTGACGTCACCGGGCTTCCTGTCAGCCCCATGGAGATCCCCGGTACGTCAATGGAACTCCTAAAAATGCCTTTGCCCTGTGCAATTTAGCGCAGGGCAAAGGAGAGCATCGGAGCATCAACTGCCCCAATGCTCATGTCAGGGGGGCTGCCGGAGTGAAAATGGAGGAATTTCCGGGTTCAGCTCTGAACCTGGACAACCCCTTTAATATTTTCTTGAATAATTCATACAGTTCATCACTGTGTGCAGTACCTTCATGTCAGAAGATAGCATCACTGGAGGTCTGTGATCTGGGACCCCTAAGTATCATTAGGCGAAAAGGGCTGTGCCGTTCTAACATTCATCTTAGAGAAAGTGAAGGGCCTGTAGGTCAGATAAAACAAAACCGTTTTGATGTGACACCACCACGTCGCTAACCACATGCAATAGGACAGGCATTCCCAACCTGCAGCCCTCCAGCTGTCGCAGAACTACAACTCCCAGCATGCCCAGAAATTGTAGTTTTTCAACAGCTGGAGGCCCGCAGGCTGACAATAGTTGATCCTGGAACCCCCATCCTATTTTCATGACTTGCAGTACCTGTAGAGAACACATCAAGCTACCACCACCCATTCAAATGAGGACAAGACCAATCTTGGCCACTTTCCTTCATAGCACTTATAGGCAACCTCTTTGGTACATAGGCATTGCTTAGACACATGGATATCTTGAACTTTTAATACTTAAAAAGGTTGTGTCACCTCAAGCATTGGTAGCATATTGCAATGTCAGATAGGTGTGGGTCTCACCTCTAGGACCACAGCTATCTCTAAAACAGATCCCAGATTTCGATGAAAGTGCCGAAAAAAGTCAAATGGCGCATTCTCCTGTTTTTGGAAGTCCAATAGAAATTAATAGGAAGCACACCGCACAGGCACACCCACCTCTCCATTCACTTCTATGGGGCTGATGGAAATGGCCGAGCCAGAGCTCAGCTCTTTTCGTCAGTCCCATAGAAATGAACGGAAGGCAGCTGCGCATGCGCGGTCCGCACTCCTTCCCTTTGCGTGCTCCATTCTAGAAATAGGTGGCGCTCCCAGACATTGGTGGCATATCCTAGAAATATGTCACCAATGCTTCAGATAAAACAACCCCTTTTAACCCCAGCTATTTTTTTGGGGTTTTGTTTTTGCCTCTCCATGTTTAAGCAACTATAACTTTTTAGTTTTTTTCATTCACATGGCTGTATCAGGCCGGACACATACAAGCAGGTCAATGCGAGGAACTCATAGCATATCAGTGTGAGGATGTCAAATAGTTTATAATGCTGTGTGACCCTGAGAGTCCTGGAGTCTATTCCATTACATCGAGAGCATTATGTCAGTGTAATACAATAGATTCGAGGACTCGCAGGGTTACACAGCATTATAAATTATTTATAATGTTGTGTGATCCTGTCAGAGGAGCGGAGGTGAAAACACTGACATTGCGGTTCCTCACATTGAACTTGCTTGTTTGTGTCTGGCCTAAGGCCTTGTTTTGCGCAATTTTTTTGGGGGGGTGCTGTTTGTGGATACATATAAATTACTTTGGGGGACACTGTAGCGCTCAGCCCTGCTAAATGTATTCTGTAATGTGGGCTTTTGGGGCAGCGTTGGGCCCCACAGACATGTCAGGCCTGGGGCTGCGGACCCATAAGCCACTATTATAATCCGCCATTGCTGGTCACCTATCCAGAGAATAGGCTATCAGTATAAAACTCCTGGAATGGCCATCAGGCAACAAACAAGTGTTTGCTCATTCATCGACTGATCGCCTGCTCTATTATACAGGCCAATTATAATGAGCGAGGGTTTCTCTAAATGTTTGATTCAGATAATTGGCCTGAAAATCATGCAGTATAAGGCCTCATGCACACGAACGTATTTACTTTCCGTGTCCGTTCCATTTTTTTGTGGACCGTATACGAAACCATTCCTTTGAATGGGTCTCCAACAAAAAAACTGAGGTTACTCCATGTGCATTCCCTTTCTGTATGTCCGTATTTCCGTTCCCAGCCGTGTTGCCAAGCCATGCCCGTATTGCGGCCCGCAAAAAGCAGGTCCACAATATGCAGGCATCGGCCGTGTGCTCACCGCATCACAGGTGTGGACCCTTTCACTTGTATGGGTCCACAATCCGTAAGGAGCGAAATGGAGGCACGGAATCCCACAGAAGCACTACGGAGTACTTCCGTGGGGTTTCTCTCCGTGCCTCTGCAGCGCAAAAAAATAGATCATGTCCTATTATTGTCTGCATTATGGACAAGGATAGGAATGTTCTATTAGGGGCCAGCTGTTCCGCTCTGCAAAATACGGAATGCACTCGGACGTCATCTGTATTTTTGCGGATCCATTTTTTGTGGACCGCAAAATACGGTCGTGTGCATGAGGCCTAAGGGTGCTACCACATGTTCAGGTTTTTTATGCAGTTTTTGAAGTTGTATCTGCCCTCAAAGGCGTCATGCCAATATTAATGTACAAAATGACATCATATAGTACATGACAATTGTAACGCCCCCAAGTGGCATTACCACTCCTACGCCCTGCTTCTATCTGTGAATGCTAATATAATGTTATCTTATGCATTTATGTTAAGGTCCCTAGACACTGTGCATTTATAATAATGTAATGTAATTGTTCATGTAATGTGCCTGGTTCACCAGCAGGTGGCAGCAACTATGGCAGAGCTACACTTAGAGAAAATGGAACTCACCACTCCATTCTCCCCTCTTTTCTTCATCAGAAGTGGGCCAGTCCTGTTTGCTACCAGAAGGAGGTAGGGAGTTCTAGTGTGTTCTGGTTGAGACTCCATGTTGGAGCTGCCAGGATTCTAACCTATTCCCTGGCATGATCCAGAGTCAGACTACAGAGAGAATTTTCTGCATCTTGCAGAATCAGAGATTCCATTTAAGTCTATTAGTACAGCAGAGCCAAAGAGAAACCGATGTAGCAGTGTTGAGATTGTTTGCCTGCCAGAGTTAATGCTAAAGCCTGCTGGAACCAAGATAAAGTCTGTAAACCGTTTGAAGAAATGTTTATGCAAAGTAAAGCTGCCTTTGAACTTCATCACAAGGTCTGGACTCAAATATTTCTTCAAATTCCTCAATTGTTCACCCTATTTGTCTGCTTCAGAGCCAACGCTTGGGGTTCCAGCGTATCCAGGTAGGAGGACCCTGACACGTGCACAAAACATTAAGGGACATTATAGGCCACCCTATATCACTCGGCCATTCCTACACCTGGGTACCAACACCATTTCTTAAAGGGACTCCGTCCCGTTGCTTAATTGCAACTGGCGTTACAAAACACTTATCTCATGTTAAAGGGACCCCTTGCGGACCGCTGTTGTTGCACAATCTCTTTCTAACAAAACTAGAACCATCCCTCTACCTCACATGGATACAGTGATCTCTATATTCATTACTCCGATTGCTCAGCTAGATTATCTTCAGCCGGATAGCTCTGGAGGGTGTCCTTTCTGCAGCTTCTAACAGAACATATGGTTGGTGGCAGTTTAAGATTTAAACAGAGCATTACGCATTACCTGTAACTGAAACTTGTGCCTTACTATGAGATGCGGAAAATGCTCTATTGTGTTATACTGTATGAAACTGACCAAAAGTATATGTATCATTGTTAGGTCAAGTATCATTGTTACTTTTACTGTGAAAATTCTTGAAAAATAAAGAATTTACAAAAAGATTTTAACAGAGCATGTGTGACCAGCTCAGTGAGATGGACAAAAAATAAGGAAATGAATAAACAGCAGGTGGTGCTCTACAGATACATATTATTGAATAGCTCATTGGCCATACTACATTTTTAATTACATGCAATTACAAAAGTATACAGATCCAGGTGCTGGATAAAAAAATTTAAACTATGTTTTGTGACACAACCACTCCATTCACACATCCGCAATTCCGTTCCGCATTTTGCGGAACGGAATTGCGGCCGATCCAGAATTGCGGACTCGCACTTCCGGGTCCGCAATTCCGATCCTGAAAAAAATGGAACATGTCCTATTCTTGTCCACAATAGCGGACAAGAATAGGCATATTCTCTTAGTGCCGCTGTTCTGCCAATTCTCTATACCTTGCCAAAAGTCTATACCGAAAGTGACGTGGCCGCACCGGAAGTGACGAGGCCGCCAAGGAATCAGCTGGAGGAGGGTCTGCGCTGCGCAAGCGCACATCCACTGGCTTGGAATTATTGCAGCGCCGCAATAGAATTATTGCAGCGCTGCGGATCCGCAAAACACACACGGATGTGTGAATGGACCCTAATACTTTCTCTCCTGTTATGATCCTCACTTGATTTTGACTTCAAAAACTGCATCAACAAGCCTGAACATGTGGCAGCATCCTTATGGGCCTTTACTTCCTAGTTTCCCAACAGATTACAGCTGATCGTTGAAGGTCGTAGCAGGGGCACACTTTGTGATCTGCTTATTATCAAGGGATCCTTCTAAGGCTACTTTCACACTAGCGTTCGTCGGTCCGCTCGTGAGCTCCGTTTGAAGGGGCTCACGAGCGGACCCGAACGCAGCCGTCCAGCCCTGATGCAGTCTGAATGGAGCGGATCCGCTCAGACTGCATCAGTCTGGCGGCGTTCAGCCTCCGCTCCGCTCGCCTCCGCACGGACAGGCGGACAGCTGAACGCTGCTTGCAGCGTTCGGGTGTCCGCCTGGCCGTGCGGAGGCGTGCGGATCCGTCCAGACTTACAATGTAAGTCAATGGGGACGGATCCGTTTGAAGATGCCACAATATGGCTCAATCTTCAGGCGGATCCGTCCCCCATTGACTTTACATTGAAAGTCTGGACGGATCCGTACGAGGCTATTTTCACACTTAGCTGTTATATGCTAAAATAATGCAGACGGATCCGTACTGAACGGAGCCTCCGTCTGCATTATTATGATCAGATCCGTTCAGAACGGATCCGATCGAACGCTAGTGTGAAAGTAGCCTAAGGCCTCTTTCACACGGGCGTCAGTTTTTTTGCCCGGATAAGAGCGAGTGCAAAATATTGTCATGCGTTGCACTCGCGTGAGAAAAATCGCGCATGTTTGGTACCCAAACCCGAACTTCTTCATAGAAGTTCGGGCTTGTGATTGATGTTCTGAAGATTGTATTATTTCCCCTTATAACATGGTTATAAGGGAAAATAATAGCATTCTGAATACAGAATGCATAGTAAACCAGCGCTAGAGGGGTTAAAAAAAAATAAAAAAAAATTTAACTCACCTTAGTCCACTTGCTCGCGAAGCTGGCATCTCCTTGTGTCTCCGAGTCTGCGCTGAAGTTGAACAGGACCTGGAGTGAGCTGCTCCATTAAATATCGGTTAAGGACCTTCGATGACGTCACTCCGGTCATCACATGGTACGTCACATGATCTTTTACCATGGTGATTCACCATGGTAAAAGACCATGTGATGACCGGAGTGACGTCATCGAAGGTCCTTAACCGATATTTAATGGAGCAGCTCACTCCAGGTCCTGTTCAACTTCAGCGCAGACTCGGAGACACAAGGAGATGCCAGCTTCGCGAGCAAGTGGACTAAGGTGAGTGATTTTTTTTTATTTTTTTTAACCCCTCTAGCGCTGGTTTACTATGCATTCTGTATTCAGAATGCTATTATTTTCCCTTATAACCATGTTATAAGGGGAAATAATAATGATCGGGTCTCCATCCCGATCGTCTCCTAGCAACCGTGCGTGCAAATCGCACGGCATCCGTACTTGCTTGCGGATGCCATCCGATTTTCACACACCCCATTCATTTCTATGGGGCCTGCGTCACGTCGAAATCGGACAATATAGAGCATGCTGCGATTTCAACTGAACGCACAAGTGATGCGTTAAAAACACCGCTCATGTGCACAGCCCCATAGAAATGAATGGGTCAGGATTTAGTGCGGGTGCCATACGTTCGCCTCACGGATCGCACCCGCACGGAAAACTCGCCCGTGTGAAAGGGGCCTAAGGGTACTTTCACATTAGCGGCAGGGGAGTCCGGCAGGCTGTTCCGGCGGTTGAACAGCCTGTCGAATCCGTCCTGCCACTAGTTCACATGTGCCCCGAACTGCCACTACGTCCCCATTGATTATAATGTCGGCGGGGGCAGAGTTCCGGCGGCAGCACTGCAGCGCAAAGCGAGAGGCAGCCGGACTAAAAGTACGACATGCAGTATTTTTAGTCCGGCTGCCTCTCGCGGTGCGCTGCCGTGCTGCCGCCGTAACTCCGCCCCCATTATAGTCAATGGGGATGGAGCGGCAGTCACGCGTGAAGTAGCGGCAGGACGGATCCGACAGGCTGTTCACCCGCCGAAACAGCCTGCTGGACTCCCCTGCCGCTAGTGTGAAACTAGCCTAAGGCCTCATGCACACAGCTGTTGCCCTGCCGTGCCCGTATTGCGGCCCGCAAAAAGCACATTCACTTGTATGGGCCCACAATCCGGAAGAAGCGGAACGGAGGCACGGAACCCCACAGAAGCACTACGGAGTACTTCTGTGGGGTTTCTCCCCGTGCCTCTGCACCGCATAAAAATAGAACATGTTCTATGTTTTTGCGGTGCGGACAGATCACTGACCCATTCAAGTTGAATGGGGCTGGATCTGCTGCGGCAACCTCACAGATAGTGCCTGTGCATTGGGGACCGCAAACTGCGGTCCCTAATGCACGGAACGGCAAAGCTACAGCCGCGTGCATGAGGCCTAACAGGTCGATTTCTACAGTAAATATCTACAGTAAACATTCACTTCAGGTTTCATGTCTGTACTCTGTAATAACGCTCCTTTAATTCAGCTCGGGGTTATGTGGGCACATTACACTCGTAGTCAACAATTACAATAGAAGGAAAAGATCTGCTCTCTGAGGGAAAATGTTACTTGAGACTGAGAACACTTTCTGTTACCAGAACCTTATCTTTCTCCCAAGGAAGTCTCAAGAGACACATATTTTACAAATGTTCTCAGTAATAACGAGTGGACGTCAGCAGAGGCCTTGACGATGTCACGTTGACCCAGGAAACACCACACCTGAGTGTAAGCCAAAAACATACAAAAAAACGGTGCCGTAGCATCTCCAGCATCAAACTAGTCACCATTATAAATCAATAGAGAGAATTTCCGTGTCCTCTGCCCCGGCCAGGAGATCTATGGCTCCCAGTGTGGAGGAATGGACACGATAACTCCTCCGAGCACATTTATAGTTTAAAGCCACGATCATCACTTTCACCACGTTCCTGGAAGGAGCTGATCAACCAGAGACACTTCCTGCAGTTATAGAAACACATTGCAGCTTTTATTCATAGCCTCAAATGTATATTTTAACCCCTTAAGGACAAAGGGGGAGATTTATCAAGTAGGTGTAAAGTAGAACTGGCTTAGTAGCCCATAGCAACCAATCAGATTCCACCTTTCATTTTTCCCAGCTCCTTTGGAAATTGAAAGGTGGAATCTGATTGGTTGCTATGGGAAACTAAGGCAGTTCTACTTTACACCAGTTTTATATATCTCCCCCCAAGCCTTTAACCCCTTCTACCCAAGGCCAGTTTTAGCCCTTCTGCCCAGGCCATTTATTGCAAATCTGACGTGTCACTTTATGTGGTAATAACTTTGGAGCTCTTTTACTTATCCAAGCCATGCTGAGATTGTTTTCTCGTGGCACATTGTACTTCATGATAGTCATAAATTTGAGTCAATATATTTTACCTTTATTTATGAAAAATCCCAAATTTACCAAAAATCTTAAAAAATTAGCAATTTTCAAAACTCCAATTTCTCTGCTTTTAAAACAGAAAGTGATACCTCATAAAATATTTATTACTTAACATTCCCCATATGTCTACTTTATGTTGGCATCATTTTATAAATGTCATTTTATTTTTTTAGGAAATTAGAAGGCTTAGAAGTTTAGAAGCATATCTTACAATTTTTAAGAAAATTTCCAAAACCCACTTTTTAAGGACCATTTCAGGTCTGAAGTCACTTTGTTGGGCTTACATAGTAGAAAGCCCCCATAAATGACCCCTATTGTAGAAACTACACCCCTCAAGTTACTAAAAACTGATTTTACAAAATGGATCCGGCATTTATTTTTTCCACCTTTTTTTCGGTCTGCGCATGCGCAGACCAGAACGACGGGTCCGGCATTCCGGTATTTTGAATGCTGGATTTGGCACTTATACATTCCTATGGAAAAAAATGCCGGATCCGGCATTCAGGCAAGTCTCCAGTTTTTTTCGCCGGAGATAAAACCGTAGCATGCTGCGGTTTTATCTTTTGCCTGGTCAGTCAAAATGACTGAACTGAAGACATCCTGATGCATCCTGAATGGATTACTCTCCATTCAGAATGCATGGGGATATGCCTGATCAGTTCTTTTCCGGCATTGAGCCCTTTAGTGCCGGAAAAGAAAAACGCTAAGGGTACTTTCACACTTGCGGCAGGACGGATCCGACAGGCTGTTCACCCTGTCGGATCCGTCCTTCCGCTATTTCGCCGTGCCGCCGGACCCCCGCTCCTTCCCCATTGACTATAATGGGTACGGGGCGGCGCTCCGGCGCAGTACGGCAGTTCGCGGTCAGAGGCCGCCGGACTAAAAAGTCGGACATGCAGGACTTTTAGTCCGGCGGCCTTTCGCCGTGCACTGCCGTACTGCGCCGGAGCGCCGCCCCCGTCCCCATTATTGTCAATGGGGACGGAGCGGCGGTCCGGCGCAACGGCGAAATAGCGAAAGGACGGATCCGACAGGGTGAATAGCCTGTCGGATCCGTCCTGCCGCAAGTGTGAAAGTACCCTTAGGTGAAAGTACCCTAATCCATTTTTTTCTTTAACACATGAAGGGTTAACAGCCAAACAAAACTCAATATGTATTACCCTGATTCTACGGTTTACAGAAACACCCCACATGTGGTCGTAAACTGATGTAAGGGCACACACATATGGTTTTTGGAAGGTAGATTTTGATTGATTGGTTTTTAGATGCCTTGTCCCATTTGAAGCCCCCTGATGCACCCTTACAGTAGAAACTCCCAAAAAGTGACCCCATTTTGGAAACTTTTTGATCATTCATTATTACACTTTATGGGACAAGGTAACCCAAAAAATTTAATTTTGGAACAGTTTTTATTTATTTATTTTTACAGCCTTCACCTGAGGGGTTAGGCCATGTGATATTTTTATAGAGCAGATCATTACGGACTCGGCAATACCTAATATGTATATTTTTTCTTATTTATTTAAGTTTTACACAATAATAGCATTTTTTAAACCAAAAAATGATGTCTTAGTGTCTCCATAGTCTGAGAGCCATAGCTTTTTTATTTTTTTACTGATTGTCTTAGGTAGGGTCTCATTTTTTATGAGATGAGGTGACGGTTTTATTGGTACCATTTGTTCCACATACACCTTAATTGGTACGGTTTGATTAGTACTATTTTGGGGGGCATACGCCTTTTTGATCGCTCGGTGTTGCAATTTTTGTGGTGTAAGGTGACAAAAAATGGCTTTTTTGGCACTGTTTTTTTTTTTATGGTGTTAACCTGAGGGGTTAGGTCATGTGATATTTTTATAGAGAAGGTTGTTACGGACGCAGCAATACCTAATATATCTACTTTTTTATTTTTTTCACTTTAGCACAATAATAGCAGTTTTGAAGCCAAAAAAATCATACTTTAGTGTCTCCATTGTCTGAGAGTCATATTTTTTTTTTGTTTTTTACAAAAAAAACGATCTCAGTTTTTTTTTTTTGCAGGATGAGGTGACGGTTTTGTTGGTACCATTTCGTTCGACATACGCCTTTTGATCACTTATTTTTTATTTATTTCACTTTAACACAATAATAGCATATTTGAAAGAAAATAATGATGTTTTAGTGTCTCCATGTTCTGAGAGCTATAGTTTTTTTAACTTTTTGAGCGATTTTCTTATGTCGGGTCTAATTTTTTGCGGGATGAGGTGACGGTTTTATTGGTACCACTTTGTTCGACATACGCCTTTTTGATCGCTTGGTGTTGCACTTTTTGTGATGTAAGATGACAAAAATGGCTTTTTTTGACCGTTTTTAAAAAAAATGTTATGGTGTTTATTGGATGGGGTGGATCATGTGATAAATTTATAGAGCCAGTCGTTAAGGATGCAGCGATATCTAATATGTGTTTTTCTTTGTTTTCTATTTTTTATTATGAAATCTGGGGAAAGTATTTTTTTTTTGTTTTTTTTACTTAACTTTTTTTTAATTAAAAACACACACTTTTTTTACACTTTATTTCTGTCCCACTCTGAGACTTCAACTTTTGAGGGGTCTGATCCCCTCTGCAATGCTTTACAATACATCTGTATTTTAATGCATTGCCTGCAGGGCCGGCCCTATCATAAGGCAGCCCAAGCGGCTGCTTGAGGGCACAGAGAAGGGGGGGGGGGGCCGGAAAACAATTAACTTGCTAACTTACACCGCTGAGCCTGTGTGCCGAGCAGCCCTCACTGTCTCAGTCACAGAGGGAGCGGCACGTGGCCGACAGGCTGAGGCAGCAGCCGCAGCAACACAAAACACACACACTTTCTCTGAGCTACGAGGCCCTGGTGTATTTTAATCTCGGGGGGGGGGGGGGGGGGCAAGAAATGGACATGAATCATGAGGGGCAGAAATGTGAAATGATGGGGGGGCAAGAAATGGACATGAATCATGAGGGGCAGAAATGTGGGGGGGGGGGGGGGCACCAAAATGTAGATTCTCTTGTGCTGACAAAAATCCTTGCACCGGCCCTGATTGCCTGTTAGTGTATGACACTGAGTCATACACTAACAGGTTGCCTAGGAGACGGGCCTGAGGCTGGATCTCCTGGGCACCCGTAGAAGGCAGGTCCCGATGCTGTGCAAGGCATTGGGCAGCCTTTGCATGGCATCAGGCTGCCTTGTCACGCATCGGGTGCCCGTCAAAGCAGCGTGGGGACTCGATGCGCTCCTTCACCCACCGCAAACCACTACTATGTCGCGTCAACGCTGACCACGGCATAGAAGGGGTTAATCCTCTGGCATTGTTGCCGGCAGATACAGCAGGGGCCCGGCTACCATGGACTGCCCGACCCCTGCAGTGATTGGGCCCGCCCGATCACCATGACGTACTATTACGTCAAAATACGGGATGTCACTGACTTCAATGACGTAATAGTATGTCACATGTCGGGAAGGGGTTAAAGGGGTTGTCTCACATCAGCAAACAGCATTTATCATGTAGAGAAAGTTAATACAAGGCACTTACTAATATATTGTGATTGTCCATATATGCCACCTTTGCTGTCTGGATTCATTTTTCCAGCACATTATACACTACTCATTTCTATAGTTATGACCACCCTGTAATCCTGCAATGGTGGACGTGCTTGCACACTATAGGAAAAGGCGTCGGCCTCTCTAGTGGCCGGGAACGCAGAAGTGCACATAGGCCGGAGCTTGTAGGATAAAGGGAGAGAGCATAAGGAAAGGTGTAGGGTAAAAAAAAAAAGCCTCTTAAATGTATGTCAGAAGTCTGAACAATAAAACTGGTGAACTGGAAGTAGTACAGACTGAGGAGTAGTGTTGGGCAAGCATGCTTGGCCGAAAAATAATTTCACTCGAGCATCGCGATGCTCGGCACATTGCGGTGTTCGGCTGAACACCGCTTGTGCTCGAGTGTGATGCTCGCGTCTCCTCCCCACACGTTTGTTGACTGCTACACAGCCAATAAACGTGCGGCGAAGTAGTGCCACTCACTGTAATGCTGTAGCCATGTTGGTTACTGGCATTACAGTGATTGGCTGGCTGGAACTTAGTCAGGGCGAGCTGCAGCAGAAGGGACAGATAGTGTAGGGAGAGGCATTGTGTTTATTTTTAGGGAGTTTTGAGTGTTGAAAGGTGTTAGAGACCCAACAGTCCTTTTAAGGACTATTGTTTTATCTGGCTGTGAAATATATTAGCGCAACGTGCGCTAAATTGTGTGCAATTGTTTGGCTGCTGATGACAGCAGCGACATTACCTGCGCTACATCTCCTGTATAACGCTAGCCGCTGGTGACAGCAGTGACATTACCGGCGCTACATCTCCTGTATAACGTTTGAGCATCCTAAATATCTGTGACATTCAGTTTAATTTATTTGCGCATACTTCTCTACTGTACGTGTGACATACTTGCAAGCATATATACAATTTAATATGCTAAAGGCGAGCAGTAAGGGACGGGGAAGTGGCCGTGCTGCTGATGGTGCACCCAGAGGCCGTGCACCATCAGCAGCACAGCCACTTCCCCGTCCCTTACTGCTTGCCTTGAGCATATTAAATTGTATATCAAATTTTTTAGATGGTCAGCTCAGCAGCAGACCCTCACCCTTAGGCCTCTTTCACACGGGCGTGAGTTTTTTTGCCCGGATAAGAGCCGGGTGCGTTGCGGGAAAATGCGAGATTTTTTTCTGCGCAAGTGCAAAACATTGTCATGCGTTGCACTCGCGTGAGAAAAATCGCGCATGTTTGGTACCCAAACCCGAACTTCTTCATAGAAGTTCGGGCTTGGGATTGATGTTCTGAAGATTGTATTATTTTCCCTTATAACATGGTTATAAGGGAAAATAATAGCATTCTGAATACAGAATGCATAGTAAACCAGCGCTAGAGGGGTTAAAAAAATAAAAATAAAATTTAACTCACCTTAGTCCACTTGCTCGCGAAGCTGGCATCTCCTTGTGTCTCCGCTGCTGATGAACAGGACCTGGGGTGAGCTGCTCCATTAAATACAGGTTAAGGACCTTCGATGACGTCACTCCGGTCATCACATGGTACGTCACATGATCTTTTACCATGGTGATTCACCATGGTAAAAGACCATGTGATGACCGGAGTGACGTCATCGAAGGTCCTTAAGCTCTATTTAATGGAGCAGCTCATCCCAGGTCCTGTTCATCAGCAGCGGAGACACAAGGAGATGCCAGCTTCGCGAGCAAGTGGACTAAGGTGAGTTAAATTATTTTTTATTTTTTTTAACCCCTCTAGCGCTGGTTTACTATGCATTCTGTATTCAGAATGCTATTATTTTCCCTTATAACCATGTTATAAGGGAAAATAATAATGATCGGGTCTCCATCCCGATGGTCTCCTAGCAACCATGCGTGCAAATCGCACGGCATCCGTACTTGCTTGCGGATGCCATCCGATTTTCACACACCCCATTCATTTCTATGGGGCCTGCGTCACGTCAAAATCGGAAAATATAGAGCATGCTGCGATTTCAACTGAACGCACAAGTGATGCGTTAAAAACATCGCTCATGTGCACAGCCCCATAGAAATGAATGGGTCAGGATTTAGTGCGGGTGCCATACGTTTGCCGCACGGATCGCACCCGCACGGAAAACTCGCCCGTGTGAAAGGGGCCTTAATGTTTTAGAAGGTCAGATCAGCAGCAGTCCTCGCTCCTAATTTTTTAGATGGTCAGATCAGCAGCAGTCCCTCGCCCCTAATTTTTTAGATGGTCATATCAGCAGCAGACCCTCAACCCTAATTTTTTAGATGGTCAGATCAGCAGCAGTCCCTCGCCCCTAATTTTTTAGATGGTCAAATCAGCAGCAGTCCCTCGCCCCTAATGTTTTAGATGGTCAGATCAGCAGCAGACCCTCACCCCTAATGTTATAGATGTTCAGATCAGCAGAAGACCCTCACCCCTAATATTTTAGATGGTCAGCTCAGCAGCAGGCCCTCACCCCTAATTTTTTAGATGGTCAGCTCAGCAGCAGACCCTCACCCCTAATTTTTTAGATGGTCAGATCTGCAGCAGGCCCTCGTTCCTAATGTTTTAGAGCAGGGGTCCTCAAACTTTTTAAACAGGGGGCCAGTTCACTGTCCCTCAGACCGTTGGAAGGCCGGACTATAGTTTAAAGGGGTATTCCCATCTTGGACAATGGAGGCATATAGTTAGGTGCGGGTCCCACTGCTGGGACCTGCACCTATATAAAGAATGGAGCCCCGAAAGTTAATGGGAGCGTACCGCGCATGCACTGCCCATGCTCCTATTCATTTCTATGAGGCCGACGGAAATAGCCGAGCCATCGCTCGGCTATTTTCGGCAGCCCCATAGAAATGAATGGAGGGCAGCTGCACATACGTAGTGCGCCCTCCTTCACTTTCGGGGCTCCGTTCTCTATATAGGTGCGGGTCCCAGCAGTGGCACCCGCACCTATAGGACAATGGGGGCATATCCTAGCGATATGCCCCCATTGTCCAAGATGGGAAAACCCCTTTAACTGTGAACAAATTCCTATGCACACTGCACATATCTTATTTTGAAGTGAAAAAACACATTTCCCTATCCCTGAAAGTCTCCTTCTCCTTTCTTCTTCTCCGGACTTCCTGTGACGCAGATGCACATGAGGTTCACAGGTCTGGATGGAGGTGCACCTGCGCGGCAAGACGAATAGAACCAGCGGCCCCCCATATAAAATACCCCTTCTTTGTGGCCTCAGTAAATGTCCCCATAGTGCCCCCCAATAATGTGCCAGTAAGAGGTGCCCCCATAGATGCCCCCCAATCATGTGCTAGTGAAAAGTGCCTCTCCCCGCCACTCATGTACCAGTAATAAGTGCCACTCTCCTCTCCCCCCCCCCACTCATATGCCCGTCTCCTCTATGCTGCCACCCCCCATGTGCCAGTAAAAAGTGCCAATTCTCCCCCATCATGTGCCAGTGTCCTCTCTGCTGCCACCCCCATGTGCCAGTAATAAGTGCCAATTCTCCCCCCATCATGTGCCAGTCTCCTCTCTGCTGCCACCCCCCCCCCATGTGCCAGTAATAAGTGCCAATTCTCCCCCCCATCATGTGCCAGTCTCCTCTCTGCTGCCACCCCCCATGTGCCAATAATAAGTGCCAATTCTCCCCCATCATGTGCCAGTGTCCTCTCTGCTGCCACCCCCATGTGCCAGTAATAAGTGCCAATTCTCCCCCCATCATGTGCCAGTCTCCTCTCTGCTGCCACCCCCCCCATGTGCCAGTAATAAGTGCCAATTCTCCCCCCCATCATGTGCCAGTCTCCTCTCTGCTGCCACCCCCCATGTGCCAGTAATAAGTGCCAATTCTCCCCCCCATCATGTGCCAGTCTCCTCTATGCTGCCACCCCCATCCCATGTGCCAGTAATACGTGCCAATTCTCCCCCATCATGTGCCAGTCTCCTGGCTGCTGCCACCCCCCCCCCCCCCCATGTGCCAATTGCTGCCCCCCCCCCCCCCCCCATGTGGCCAGTAATAAGTGTGGCAGAAAAATTGGCCGATTTAATAAAATAAAAAAAACACTCATACTTACCATCTGCGATGCGGTGCGATGCAGGCCTCTTCTGGCCTGTGTCCCGCTCTGTACTGCTCAAGCGGCGCGATGACGTCATCGCTCCGCCTGCACTGGCCTCTGATAGGCTGCCGGCACAAGGCCCGCAGCCTATCAGAGGAATAGGGAAGGGAGACACATCTCCCTCCCCTGCCACAGCACAGCAATCTGTATCGCTGTCCTGAGGACGGCGATGCAGATCACTATGGAGATGAGCGCAATGGAAGCGCAGCGCTCATCTCCTGCTGTGCCCTGCCAGAATTGCTGAAACGGCCAAAACACCCGGCAGGCTGTATCAGTGTCCTCGGAGGGCCGCATGTGGCCTGCGGGCCGTAGTTTGAGGACCCCTGGTTTAGAGGGTCACCAGCAGGCCCTTGCTCCTAATGGTTTTGAGGGTCACCAGCAGGCCAGCAATCATAATTTTTCAAGGGTGTGTATGATGCCATCCTTTATGTGTAACAAAGGGTGTATTGAAGTGCTGGTTCCTTGTCATTTTTGGCAGCCCTTTCACTTAGTGCATAGGCTTTATGAGTGTAGGAGTCCCACTACCTGAACAATTGTACCACAATGTGAATGAGGCCCTCCATTATGTGATATTCAGGCTGTATCGGAGTGCCTCATCCTTGTAATTTTTAGCAGCACTTGCACTTTATATACAAGTAAATATACAGGAAAGAATGTTTCCTAACAATGTTTTCTCTAAAATCGATTTTATCTTTGGTTTTGTGCGTATTATTGTCAG
This sequence comes from Bufo gargarizans, assembly GCF_014858855.1. Lineage (NCBI taxonomy): Eukaryota > Metazoa > Chordata > Amphibia > Anura > Bufonidae > Bufo > Bufo gargarizans. Next base: position 356,196,374 of record NC_058085.1, on the reverse strand, counting down.
TCTGTAAAAGTGGCGTACTACTCAGACAACATCGCTCCCAGCAGCGACCTGGGAGTCCAAGATGCATCCAGACATCATCCCCATGCTGTTCCTGAACCATTTCAGTGGTGTTTCCATCAATTTCTGACATTTTCCTATGAACCAGACACCCTCCCCTCTTCAGAGCAGGTGGTGCCTGGTTTAATGCTTGGGTTCTCCCATTGACTTCCATTGTGCTAGGGTGGTCGGCAGAGCACCCGAGCATCCCAAAGTGTTTTACTCGAGCACCCGAGCACTTTGGTGCTCGAATAACACTACTGAGGAGAACTATGACAGTGGGAATAACTGAGACATGGCTGGATGATAGCCATGACTGGGCGGGTAACATACAGGTTTACAATCTCTTTACATAGCATCGTTAAAAATGGAGAAGGGGAGAGGTTTGCCTTTATTTAAAGTCCTGTCTATGGCACTTTACACGAGCAAGTTTCACTCTCCTGACTCGCAGCGCAACACCTGTCCTGAACTTGCAGCACTGCCGGGGTCGCAAAGCATTATATTGATTTACAATACTAGGTAACCTTAGAGGTCTGGAATGTATTGGATAACACTAACATAATGCCGTCAGTGTAAGTGCTCATTCACATGACCGTGGTTTGGTTCCATATCCGAGCCGCATTTTTTGCGGCTCGGGTGCGGACCCATTCGCTTTAATGGGGCCGTGTGCTGTCCATATCCGTTGCTCCGTTCCATGGCCCCGCAAAAATTATGAGTCATGTCCTATTCTTGTCCGTTTTGCTGACAAGAATAGGCATTTCTATAAAGGGCTGTCCGTACCGTTCCGCAAATTGCGGAAAGCACATGTGCGGCATCCGTGTTTTACAGACCTCGAAACAAGGCACGGTCGTGTGAACAAGCCCTAATAGCAAGTAATCAAAAAGTACTGTGTACCCCAAAATGGTACCAATGAAAACATCAATTCATCTCACAAAAAATAAAAACCCCTGCACAAGTCGATTAGCAGAAAAAATAAAAAAATATGGCTCTAACAAAATAGCAACACAAAAACAGCATTAAAAAAATCTTTTATTGTGTAAAAAATTGACATATTAGGTATCATTGCATCTGTTATAACCTGCTCTATAAAAATATCTAATGGTCTACCCCTTCAGGTGAATGCTGTAAAAATAAAAATAAAAACTGTTTAAAAACAGCAATTTTTGTCACCTTACCTTACAAAAAATATAATAGTGAGCGATTAAAAAGTATTGTGTACCCCAAAATGGTATCAATGAAAACAGCAACTCACCCTGCAAAAAAATAGCCCCCAGACAAGAGGATCAGCAGAAAAAAAAAATATGGCTCTCAGAAAATGATGACATAAAAATTACCGTAGATTTTATTTTTCAAAAATGCTTTGTGTAAGAGCAATGTGTAATCATTCTGACCAGATAACATGACATTTTTAACGCATGGTGTTCGACGCAATAACAAAACCCAAAAGCAATAGCATAGTTTCTGCCTTTTCTTTATCATGTGTACCCCAAAATAGAACCATTAATAAAGCTCCGTTGAGAAAAAATAAAATGTATGGTCAGAAAATGGTTGTACTGGTGTCTAGAGGCTAATCAATAGCAACATGGCGCCCGTAAACCATTCCACCAAAATCTACCCTCCAAAAACCATATGGCGCTCCTCTTCTAAAACCTTATGTGTGCCAAAACAGCAATTTACGACTACATATGGGGTGTTGATGTGTTTGGGTGACAATGCTTAACAAAATTGTTTTTTCTTCTGTTAACCCTTGTGAAAATTTAAAATGGAGAGCTTATGCAACATTTTATTGGAAGAAATGAAAATTTTCATTTTTACAGCCAAGTATTTCTAAATTTTATTAATAGTTTGTGGGGTCAAAATGGTCAGTACACCCCTCATCAATAAATTATTTGAGGAGTGTGGTTTCCAAAATGGGATCACTATTTGGGGGCTTCTACTGTAGGGGTACCTTAGTGTGCCTTCAAATGTAACATGACGCCCAAAAATCATATGGCTCTCTTTTCCTTCTGAGCCCTGCGTTGTGCCCATACAGCAGTTTATGACCACATATGGAATGTTTCTTTAAATTGCAGAATCAGGATAATAAATATTGAGGTTTACTGTCTTACAAGAAAAATGGATTCAAATGTAAAATCAGAAAAAAACTAAAATAAAATTTTGAAATTTTGCCTTCATTTTCCTTTAATTGTTGTGAAACATGTAAAGGGTTAACAATGTTTGTAAAATCAGTTTTAGTTTTTAAAATATTTTATTAAAGACACTACAGTATTACGACTCTCTTTAGGTACAATGCAGTGGTGAGACTTAATCAACATAAATAATATAATATATAGTAAACACCAGCTGGGTAAAGAAAAAAAATAGAAGAGAAAAGGAGGTGATGGGAAAGGGACCAGCCAACTATCTAGAATATCATAATATGAGGGTGTACTGTGCAGACGTCAAAAAGGTCTAGGCAAATGTAGGGTCTCTCATTCCAGGGCAAAATGCCTATATTGCCTCCAAGGGGACCAGATACAACAAAATAGGTGTGATGTGCCCACTTCCCAATGGGCTAACTGTTTTAATCTATAGACCTGATTAATGTTGATCGAGCACCAAAGTACTCAGGTAAAACACTTTGGGATGCTCGGGTGCTCTGCACAATGGAAGTCAATGGGAGAGCCTGAGCATTAAACCAGGCACCTCCTGCTCTGAAGGTTCTTGGCTCTAATAAGGAAGGTTGTGAGTTCAAATCCCGGCAGAAACATTTCAGAAATAGAGGCTAAATTTAATTTAAACATATATATAAGTTTTTAGCCATAATATATTTACATATAGTAGTATATATTTAGAATATATAATATATTATAATATAATATATGTAACTATATTATGGCTAAAAACATCAGTAGTAGTTTCCCACATATTATGCATTCATATATATCAGAAGTAATTATATATATATATATATATATATATATATATACACTCACCTAAAGAATTATTAGGAACACCTGTTCTAGTTCTCATTAATGCGATTATCTAGTCAACCAATCACATGGCAGTTGCTTCAATGCATTTAGGGTTGTGGCCCTGGTCAAGACAATCTCCTGAACTCCAAACTGAATGTCAGAATGGGAAAGAAAGGTGATTTAAGCAATTTTGAGCGTGGCATGGTTGTTGGTGCCAGACGGGCCGGTCTGAGTATTTCACAATCTGCTCAGTTACTGGGATTTTCACGCACAACCATTTCTAGGGTTTACAAAGAATGGTGTGAAAAGGAAAAACATCCAGTATGCGGCAGTCCTGTGGGCGAAAATGCCTTATTGATGCTAGAGGTCAGAGGAGAATGGGCCGACTGATTCAAGCTGATAGAAGAGCAACGTTGACTGAAATAACCACTCGTTACAACTGAGGTATGCAGCAAAGCATTTGTGAAGCCACAACACGCACAACCTTGAGGCGGATGGGCTACAACAGCAGAAGACCCCACCGGGTACCACTCATCTCCACTACAAATAGGAAAAAGAGGCTATAATTTGCACGAGCTCACCAAAATTGGACTGTTGAAGACTGAAAAAATGTTGCCTGGTCTGATGAGTCTCGATTTCTGTTGAGACATTCAAATGGTAGAGTCCGAATTTGGCGTAAACAGAATGAGAACATGTATCCATCATGCCTTGTTACCACTGTGCAGGCTGGTGGTGGTGGTGTAATGGTGTGGGGGATGTTTTCTGGGCATACTTTAGGCCCCTTAGTGCCAATTGGCCATCGTTTAAATGCCACGGGCTACCTGAGCATTGTTTCTGACCATGTCCATGTCCATCCCTTCATGACCACCATGTACCCATCCTCTGATGGCTAATTCCAGCAGGATAATGTGTAGTGTACGGGAGAGTAATACCCCGTCACTACAGAAGGGTCACTTGGGTATTGTCGTTCCCCCTGTATTTAAGGGGAGGTTGGTATAGAACATCTTGTCAATGTACTGCTATGTATTTTCCTGTTACTGTGAAACGTGCATGTGCAGGCCGGCTAGGGTGTTATTCCAGCTCTGAGTCACTAGAGGGAGCTAGGGAACCCTAGGTTATATAAGGCCCAGTCAGGAAGTAGTAGCAGGAGTCAGACAGTGGGAAGAGGAGTCAGAGATGATCCTGTGTCTGAGTAAAGTCAAGGTTATGGGCCTGTGAGAGGAGCGCAGGCCTGAAGCCTGCCGGCTAGGAGAGGGTGGTAAAGGCCCTGTAACCGGGTTCCGGATCCAAGGAAAAGGTTCCCCTCCTGAGTCATCATCCATTGTAGAGGAAACACCATAAGCACCAGCCAGGACACAGAATACCACAGAGGCCGATCAGATAAAGCAAGAGGTACTCAAGATAACAGAGGAGGTACTATATAAAGACAGCTTCAAGGGTACGCCAGCTATAGGGCATTAGACCTTGGAGAGAAAGTCACATGTGTCAGGACCAGTCAGGAATAGTGTGCAAGCCGCCTGTACTGCATCTCCTGCAATCAACACTCTGTATTATACATTGCTAAGACCGGCCATCCTGTAATTCCAAGAACCACCTGTATTCTTATAGAAAACCAACTGTCTTTCATGGAACGGCGCTTCCAACTGCGTCCATGTATTATTATCGCTGATATTCAGTAAAGTTCCAGTTTTTGTTGGCTACCCTATGCTTGCTTCATTCTTTTATAACATCATACACGGCGTGTCACCGTTTAATTGACACTGGCGTCACGAACTTTTAAATACCTGCCTGTTCCAGTATTTGCCCCAATTGAAGACGACAGTGGATCCCAGGTTAGTGAGTCAATCTGCACTACAAAGCCCAGCATACACTACTGACCCCCTGGGACACTGCATAATGCACCATGTCACAAAGCTCGAATCATTTCAAATTGGTTTCTTGAACATGACAATGAGTTCACTGTACTAAAATGGCCCCCACAGTCAGGGGAGCACCCAGGAATTTTGTCTAGGGGGGGGGGTCCGAAAGGCAAAAAAATGTGGCATGTGTAGTGCGCTGTGCCAATTAAATTTTTCAAAGCCCCCTTTATATTAAAAAATGCAGGGACGGGGTGTAGTGTTTTGCGCTGATTCTTTTACTTGGCGATTCTAAAAGTGCTGTAGGAAAATAACAATGCTTCGCGCGGCGCAATTTTTTTGGGCTCCGCCCATTATTAAAAGCCCCTCCTACATATAATAGGCCACTCCCAACAAACACTGTACAGCTGACATTCTATAGTTGCGGCCTGTCTCTACACATCATACGGAGAGGGGGAGGTCTGTCCTGGCTGCACTGCCTGCTTCACATCATACAATAAACAGCAGACTACAGCCAGGAAGCTCCTCCGCTTTCCTCCCTCCCCAGATCCTGCTCAGGGCTTGTGGTTCCCCCCACCATCTGCCACCCGCCTGTGGCCTGCTGCCCACCTTGGCAGTCCTCACCCAGCTCTGAATCCTCCTTCTGCAAATGGCAGGGGGAGGAGCCGGAGCATCTCCTCTCCTACATAGCACCACATACCTCTTACATCCAGAGTGATGTCACCTTTGTTGTAGACGTTCTCTTTCCTCATCTTCTCCATTCAGACCAGACCGCCATGATGATTTTTCAGCCATCTCCCGTCTCTGCAGATATTAACAAACAGACATTAGTTTCCCACATTTCCATCATCTTCACATCTTCTGAACACCCTTTCCTGCCACCCCCAATACTGTGCCCACTGTGCCCCCAATACTATACTGCAGAAACAGTCTTCCTGGAAATACTACTACCACACAGATAGTGCCCCAATACTGTGCCCGCTGTGCCCCCAATACTATACTGCAGAAACAGTCCCCCTGGAAAAACTGCTACCACACAGAAAGTGCCCCAATACTGTGCCCGCTGTGCCCCCAATACTATACTGCAGAAACAGTCCCCCTGGAAATACTGCTACCACACAGATAGGGCCCCCTTCAACAATTATTGGCACACAGTGCTCTAAAAAAATAACTGCGCCCAGACACTAATAGTATAAAGATAATGTCCCCCAAAAATTATTGTACCCCCGCTTAGTACCCGCTGTTGAGCTAATGTCCCCATAATGTATGCCAGTATAAAATACCCCTATATAGTGCCCTCATAGTGCTCCTCTCCCCTTCCCCATAGTGTCGCCCATAATATGCCAGTAAAAAATGCCCCTTTTAAGTGCCACCATATGCCCCAATAGTGCTCCTCTCCCCCATGGTGCCCCCCAAATAATGCCCCCATAGTGCCGTTCTCCCCTTTAGTGCCCCCATAGTGCCGTTCTCCCCTTTAATGCCCCTATAGTGCCGTTCTCCCCTTTAGTGCCCCCCATAGTGCCGTTCTCCCCTTTAGTGCCCCCATAGTGCCGTTCTCCCCTTTACTGCCCCCCATAGTGCCGTTCTCCCCTTTACTGCCCCCCATAGTGCCGTTCTCCCCTTTACTGCCCCCCATAGTGCCGTTCTCCCCTTTAGTGCCGTTCTCCCCTTTAGTGCCCCCATAGTGCCGTTCTCCCCTTTAATGCCCCTATAGTGCCGTTCTCCCCTTTAGTGCCCCCCATAGTGCCGTTCTCCCCTTTAGTGCCCCCATAGTGCCGTTCTCCCCTTTACTGCCCCCCATAGTGCCGTTCTCCCCTTTACTGCCCCCCATAGTGCCATTCTCCCCTTTACTGCCCCCCATAGTGCCGTTCTCCCCTTTAGTGCCCCCATAGTGCAGTTCTCCCCTTTAGTGCCCCATAGTGCCGTTCTCCCCTTTACTGCCGTTCTCCCCTTTACTGCCCCCCATAGTGCCGTTCTCCCCTTTACTGCCGTTCTCCCCTTTACTGCCCCCCATAGTGCCGTTCTCCCCTTTACTGCCCCCCATAGTGCCGTTCTCCCCTCTAGTGCCCCCATAGTGCCGTTCTCCCCTTTACTGCCCCCCATAGTGCCGTTCTCCCCTCTAGTGCCCCATAGTGCCGTTCTCCCCTTTAGTGCCCCCATGGTGCCGTTCTCCCCTTTAGTGCCCCCATGGTGCCGTTCTCCCCTTTACTACCCCCCATAGTGCCATTCTCCCCTTTACTGCCCCCCATAGTGCCGTTCTCCCCTTTAGTGCCCCCATAGTGCCGTTCTCCCCTTTACTGCCCCCCATAGTGCCGTTCTCCCCTTTAGTGCCGTTCTTCCCTTTAGTGCCCCCCATAGTGCCATTCTCCCCTTTACTGCCCCCCATAGTGCCGTTCTCCCCTTTAGTGCCCCCCATAGTGCCGTTCTCCCCTTTAGTGCCCCCATGGTGCCGTTCTCCCCTTTAGTGCCCCCATAGTGCCGTTCTCCCCTTTAGTGCCCCCATAGTGCAGTTCTCCCCTTTAGTGCCCTCATAGTGCCGTTCTCCCCTTTAGTGCCCCCATAGTGCCGTTCTCCACTTTACTGCCCCCCATAGTGCAGTTCTCCCCTTTACTGCCCCCCATAGTGCCGTTCTCCCCTTTAGTGCCCCCATAGTGCCGTTCTCCCCTTTAGTGCCCCATAGTGCAGTTCTCCCCTTTAGTGCCCCCATAGTGCCGTTCTCCCCTTTAGTGCCCCCATAGTGCCGTTCTCCCCTTTACTGCCCCCCATAGTGCCGTTCTCCCCTTTACTGCCCCCTATAGTGCCGTTCTCCCCTTTAGTGCCCCCATAGTGCCGTTCTCCCCTTTAGTGCCCCCATAGTGCCGTTCTCCCCTTTAGTGCCCCCCATAGTGCCGTTCTCCCCTTTAGTGCCCCCCATAGTGCCGTTCTCCCCTTTAGTGCCCCCCATAGTGCCATTCTCCCCTTTAGTGCCCCCCATAGTGCCGTTCTCCCCTTTAGTGCCCCCATAGTGCCGTTCTCCCCTTTAGTGCCCCCATAGTGCCGTTCTCCCCTTTAGTGCCCCCATAGTGCCATTCTCCCCTTTACTGCCCCCCATAGTGCCGTTCTCCCCTTTACTGCCCCCTATAGTCCCGTTCTCCTCTTTAGTGCCCCCCATAGTGCCATTCTCCCCTTTACTGCCCCCCATAGTGCCGTTCTCCCCTTTAGTGCCCCCATAGTGCCGTTCTCCCCTTTAGTGCCCCCCATAGTGCCGTTCTCCCCTTTAGTGCCCCCATAGTGCCGTTCTCCCCTTTAGTGCCCCCATAGTGCCGTTCTCCCCTTTAGTGCCCCCATAGTGCCGTTCTCCCCTTTAGTGCCCCCATAGTGCCGTTCTCCCCTTTAGTGCCCCCATAGTGCCGTTCTCCCCTTTACTGCCCCCCATAGTACCGTTCTCCCCTTTACTGCCCCCCATAGTGCCGTTCTCCCCTTTAGTGCCCACATAGTGCCGTTCTCCCCTTTAGTGCCCCCATAGTGCAGTTCTCCCCTTTAGTGCCCCATAGTGCCGTTCTCCCCCTTAGTGCCCCCATAGTGCAGTTCTCCCCTTTAGTGCCCCCATAGTGCAGTTCTCCCCTTTAGTGCCCCCATAGTGCCGTTCTCCCCTTTAGTGCCCCCATAGTGCAGTTCTCCCCTTTAGTGCCCCCATAGTGCCGTTCTCCCCTTTAGTGCCCCCATAGTGCCAGCTCTCCCCCCCTCAAAAAAAAAAAAATACACCGATACTTACCAGCAGTGATGCGATGCAGGCCTCTTCTGGCCTGTGTCCCTGCTGTGTGCTGCCCGGCTCAGACGGCCTCTGATAGGCTGCAGGCATTAGTGCCTGCGGCCTATCAGAAGAACAGGGGAGGGACACACCTCTCCCTCCCCTGCCGCAGCACAGGCATCTGTATCGCTGTCCTAAGGACGGCGATACAGATGGATATGGAAATGAGCGCTTCCACAATGGAAGCGCTCATCTCCTACTGCCCCCCCCCCCGCCCCACCACCACCACCGCCGCAATTACATCCAGGGCCGCGCCTGTGGTGATCGGCGGTGCAGCCCTGAAGGATAAATAAAAAATTGGCTGGTTGTTCTAGGGGGGGGTCCAGACCCGCTGGACCCCCCCTGTATGTGCGCCACTGCCCACAGTCACCAGATCTCAACCCAATAGAGCATCTTTGGGATGTGGTGGAACGGGAGCTTCGTGCCCTGGATGTGCATCCCTCAAATCTCCATCAACTGCAAGATGCTATCCTATCAATATGGGCCAACATTTCTAAAGAATGCTATCAGCACCTTGTTGAATCAATGCCACGTAGAATTAACGCAGTTCTGAAGGCAAAAGGGGTCCAACACCGTATTAGTATGGTGTTCCTAATAATTCTTTAGGTGAGTGTGTATATATATATATATATATTAGTAATTACACATTTATTTTGTGCCATACATTTTTTACAATTCCCCAAAAATATATAAATTTAATTTAGCCTCTATTTCTGAAATGTTTTTGCCGGGATTTTAACTCACAACCTTCTACATTAGAATTAAGAACCTTAACCACTATGCTATAGAGCTGCATGTTAACCTGCAGTTAAATATAAAATTATACTTCTGCTGTATAGGAATACTTACTACATGAAAAAATACCATGAGGTTTTTCTGACACAGTTTATCATTCAGCTTTATAGCTGAGTGGTTAAGGTTCTAACCTCTAATGTAGAAGGTAGTGAGTTCAAATCCCAGCAGAAACTTTTCAGAAATAGAGACTAAATTACATTTGAATACACTGACTCGAGAATCGCGCTCGAGCACACGCAGTGTTCGGCACGATCAACACTAGACTTGATCACATTTAATCTTTCACTGCGGAAGGCAAGGGAGAGCATCGGAGAATTAAATGCTCTGATGCTCGTATCAGGGGGGCTGAGTGTGGAAGTATGGGTTATATGTCTGGGTTCAGCTCTGAACCTGGACAACTTCTTTAAGAGGCCCAGGGGTGTCCTTGGGCTTGTCTCTACCTATTTTGCTCATCTTTGTTTTGCATAGATCTCTAAAAGGTCCCTGTTTTCAATTAATCCACAGCAGAGATCGCTCACAGTTTCTAAAATGGGGTAATTTATGGATGGTTTCTACTACTTGAGCAAAGTTTGGCAAGGAAAAGGGCTAACCACCCTGTTCTTCCACTCTTGGTAGTAATGGGATGGTCCTACTTCCTGCCAGGAGGGGGAGTGTCTGTCCAGGAGAGGAGGCACACCACAGAGCTCCTAAACTGCTTATGACAGCACGCGAGAAGTGTTTGAGTTATTCAGAACAGTCAGTCATATAGAGGTGTAGACATTTCTTTTCTTGTACAATATGTACTTTATTCAATTCAGTATGGTGCAAATATAGCAACATTTCAGGCCCTTAATGTGTAGCCCTTTTTCAAGCGGGTAGGGAGCATCTGCATTTACACAGCACAAGTAGGGAACAACAGCCTTAGGGAGTACACCATGACACAACACTTCATCAGGGCCACTACCACTCCCATCCTCTGCACCAGCCCCATCTTGTGTAGGAAAGAGGGAGTCGGAATAGATGATGGTCAGCACGAGTGACTTGTTACGAATTAGTTTGTAACGAATCGCATTTCATTGTATGAAGTGGGTGAAATGATGGGGAACGGCAATAGCACCCCCCCCCCCCGTCATTTAACCCCTCAGATGCTGCATTCAATGCTGATTGCGGCATCTGAGAGTCACATTTAGGCTATCGGGGTTCATCAGGGGGTTTAAACAAAAAAATATACAGTACAGACCAAAAGTTTGGACACACCTTCTCATTCAAAGAGTTTTCTTTATTTTCATGATTATGAAAATTGTAGATTCACACTGAAGACATCAAAACTATAAATTAACACATGTGGAATTATATACATAACAAAAAAGTGTGAAACAACTGAAAATATGTCATATTCTAGGTTCTTTAAAGTAGCCACCTTTTGCTTTGATTACTGCTTGGCACACTCTTGGCATTCTCTTGATAAGCTTCAAGAGGTAGTCACCTGAAATGGTCTTCCAACAGTCTTGAAGGAGTTCCCAGAGATGCTTAGCACTTGTTGGCCCTTTTGCCTTCACTCTGCGGTCCAGCTCACCCCAAACCATCTCGATTGGGTTCAGGTCCGGTGACTGTGGAGGCCAGGTCATCTGGCGCAGCACCCCATCACTCTCCTTCATGGTCAAATAGCCCTTACACAGCCTGGAGGTGTGTTTGGGGTCATTGTCCTGTTGAAAAATGATGTTCCAACTAAACGCAAACCGGATGGAAGAGCATGCCGCTGCAAGATGCTGTGGTAGCCATGCTGGTTAAGTATGCCTTCAATTTTGAAGAAATCCCCAACAGTGTCACCAGCAAATCACCCCCACACCATCACACCTCCTCCTCCATGCTTCACGGTGGGAACCAGGCATGTAGAGTCCATCCGTTCACCTTTTCTGCGTCGCACAAAGACACGGTGGTTGGAACCAAAGATCTCAAATTTGGACTCATCAGACCAAAGCACAGATTTCCACTGGACTAATGTCCATTCCTTGTGTTCTTTAGCCCAAACAAGTCTCTTCTGCTTGTTGCCTGTCCTTAGCAGTAGTTTCCTAGCAGATATTCTACCATGAAGACCTGACTCACACAGTCTCCTCTTAACAGTTCTAGAGATGTGTCTGCTGCTAGAACTCTGTGTGGCATTGACCTGGTCTCTAATCTGAGCTGCTGTTAGCCTGCGATTTCTGAGGCTGGTGACTCGGATGAACTTATCCTCCGCAGCAGAGGTGACTCTTGGTCTTCTTTTCCTGGGGCAGTCCGCATGTGAGCCAGTTTCTTTGTAGCACTTGATGGTTTTTGTGACTGCACTTGGGGACACTTTCAAAGTTTTCCCAATTTTTCGGACTGACTGACCTTTATTTCTTAAAGTAATGATGGCCACTCGTTTTTTTTTACTTAGCTGCTTTTTTCTTGCCATAATACAAATTCTAACAGTCTATTCAGTAGGACTATCAGCTGTGTATCCACCTGACTTCTCCACAACGCAACTGATGGCCCCAACCCCATTTATAAGGCAAGAAATCCCACTTATTAAACCTGACAGGGCACACCTGTGAAGTGAAAACCATTTCAGGTGACTACCTCTTGAAGCTCATCAAGAGAATGCCAAGAGTGTGCAAAGCAGTAATCAAAGCAAAAGGTGGCTACTCTGAAGAACCTAGACTATGACATATTTTCAGTTGTTTCACACTTTTTTGTTATGTATATAATTCCACATGTGTTAATTCATAGTTTTGATGCCTTCAGTGTGAATCTACAATTTTCATAGTCATGAAAATAAAGAAAACTCTTTGAATGAGAAGGCGTGTCCAAACTTTTGGTCTGTACTGTATACATACTCACCTTATCTATTTGATCGCAGAGAGGCCGTCGGAGCAGCCATCTTGATTGAAGAAATATCTGATGATATCGCTGCGCCCGCCCAGTGTGATGACGTGGTGACTTCACACATCAGCGCTCACGAGAATTGACCCATTTTCTTCAAAAAGATGCCCACGACAGCTTCTCCATGATCAAATGGATGAGGTGAGTATGTTTTTTTTTTTTTTTACTGCCATTTCAGGAAAAATTAAATTGTTACCACAAAGCGCCAAGAAATACGGATTTGTGGTGAATTGAATTTTTCCAGAATTTTGGATCAAATTCCACTTCGTTAACTTTGATTCGCTCAACACCTTTACATGTATCCATAGACTTCCAAGCAGCTTCCTTGTATTTATTATCACTACTCAGGTGACAAACAAGGTCAAATACACTTAAGTTTTACCAGTGCTTGATAATTACAGAATACAGCGAAGATTCGCTTAAGACAATAATACTCATAGCTTCCAACAGTCCCGAATTTTCAGGGACTGTCCCCAATGACAAAATGGATGAGGCTTATGTAAGCTCCACCCATAAATAGGTGTTCCTGTCCAGTTTGGGGCCATTCTCGATGTGGGTATTGCCGGTGTCTAATTTCCAACTGCAATGTCGTTAAGTATGAATATCTGTGGTCTTAAAGCTTTTCATGATCTGGACGAGAATATTGGGAGAGGACTGTATACAATATTATTGATCGGCACGTCCTGGACTGATCATAGGACACTACATCTCTCCCATAGTTGCTGCCGTGTGCAATTAGGATGACATGGGAATGTAGGAGATGAAGCCTAACACATAATAATATGTCATTGTCCATTAGAGCACATCATTCGAGCTGTGAGCATTCACAGCACAAATAACATTCTGATTAGATAATAGCAACCATGTATCAGAGGACCAAGGAAGCGTTCTGACAGGCGCTCCCTCCCACACCACGGTACAAGGAGGGTTGGAAGGAATTTGCAATAGACCATTTATTACATTTCTGCGCTGTAAGCACGTTCACAGGCCTGTTCAATCCCAATGTTTCTTACAGCATTGGTTCACCTCTGAACACCATGAGAGGTTAGTGAATGTGTGAAAATTCGCCATCGGATGAATTTTCTATCAGAGTTGTCGTCCCACTGTATAAAACAGTGCAGACTGAAATATGGATGCTTGTTTTACATCTCAGCCCCCATTAGAGATATGGCTCTGTCAGGGGACATTGGTCAGCAAAGTGAATTTTCACACATTTGGTAATCTGTAATCACCATACTAAAATCTACACATGTGTAATACACATAATTTTAAATTGACACAAAATCTAATACACCATAGTAACATAGACTGAAAAAAGACCATCCATTTCAGCCTGTTATCCTGCAAAGTTCCTGCAAAGTTGATCCAGAAAAAGGCAGAAAAAAACATGAGGTAGAAGCCAATTTTCCTCATTTTAGGGGGAAAAAAGTCCTTCGAGACTCCAGTCAGATTAACTCCCTGGATCAACGACCCCTCTCTAGTAGCTATAGCCTGTAATATAATTACCCTCCAGAAATACATCCAGGCCCCTCTTGAATTCCTTTATTGTACTCACTATCACCACCTCCTCAGGCAGAGAGCTCCATAGTCTCACTGCTCTTACCGTAAAGAATCCTCTTGTATGTTTGTGTACAAACCTTCTTTCCTCCAGACGCAGAGAATGTCCCCTCGTCACAGTCACAGTCCTGGGGATAAATAGATGATGGGAGAGATCTCTGTACTGACCCCTGATATATTTATACATAGTAATTAGATCTCCCCTCAGTCGTCTTTTTTCTAAAGTGAATAAACCTAATTTTGATAATCTTTCTGGGTCCTGTAGTCCACCCATTCAAGTTATTACTTTAGTTGCCCTCCTCTGAACCCTCTCCAGCTCTGCTATGTCTGCCTTGTTCACAGAAGCCCAGAACTGTACACAGTACTCCATGTGTGGTCTGACTAGTGATTTGTAAAGTGGTAGGACTATGTTCTTATCACAGGCATCTATGCGCCTTTTGATGCAACCCATTATATTATTGGCCTTGGCAGCAGCTGCCTGGCACTGGTTTCTAGTTAAAGGGAGTCTGTCACCTCCATATGGCCATATACAGTGCTTACATAGCTCTGTAGCACACCTATACAGGACTGTAACGGTACCTTTGTCCTTTTCTTTAGACTTGCACCAGCAAGAAAAACGCAGTTTAATTCATACGCAAATGAGCACTCGCAAGTGCCCAGGGGCGGCGTTCAGTGTGTAGGTGCCCAGGCTGCTCTGCCTTTTTTTTACTCCTCCCCAGCCTCTGCCTTTGCCCGCCCTCCAAATCCGGACCTATCGATGAGGCAAGAGACTTGGAGGGCGGGCAAAGGCAGAGGCTGGGGAGGAGTAAAGTGAAAAGAAGGCCGGGCAGCCTGGGCACCTACACACTGAACGCCGCCCCAGGGCACTTGCGAGTGCTCATTTGCATATGAATTAAACTTAGTTTTTCCTGCTGGAGTAAGTCTAAAGAAAAGAACAAAGGTGCCGTTACAATCCTGCATAGGTGTGCTACAGAGCCATGTAAGCGCTGTATATGGCCATATGGAGGTGACAGACTCCCTTTAAGTTTGTTGTTCACTAAAATTCCTAGGTCCTTTTCCATGTCAGTGTTACCCAGTGTTTTACCATTTAGTATGTACAGTATGTGTGACCGTGTTAAACCTCATCTGCCACTTCTCTGCCCAAGCCTCCAATCTTTCCAGATCCCTCTGTAGTAGTATACTGTCCTCTGTAGTATATATACAGTATACTGTCCTCTATAGTATATATACAGTATACTGTCCTCTGTAGTATATATACAGTATACTGTCCCCTTCTGTGTAAATTACTTTACACAGTTTAGTCAATTCATGAATCTGCAGACTCAGACCAACTAAAGGACAGACCCCAGACGATCCTCTACAGCTACTCACCTGTCCTCATTCCTGTACTGTACCTTGTAGTCCGCTCTTGACCACCACACAAACAACACAACTGCATGGGACCCCTGCTTGTCGGGGCCTCTCTGGGCCCCTTGTTAGGCAAGTCAGACAGCTCCACACCTTTCCGCAGGCCACAGGAGCCTACAGCTCCTATGCCTGCTGTTCACTCTTGTAAGCCTCAGGCTGCTAGACCTAAAGCCGATGAGAAAATACAACGGAGCATGCGGTCATGGTCAACGTGACCTTCTTAAACGGGTCTTAGGCAGAGCAATAATGTAGTCCACCTGTGACCCAGCACAGACAGGACTTGAAGATGTCATCACGCAGGTGGACAGGATGACGTCATTGCGCCGCCTGCACAGAGATACATCGCAGATGGCAACTGTAATGACCGGTGTCATGCACAGGGAGGAAAACAGGGAAAGCCCTGCCCAAGGGAGAGGGAAAGGTGGTGACCCCTAACTCACCTTGCGGCTGACACCTGACTGCCCTGACGTCCCTAGACGGGTTCCTCACCCGTGCGGCGATCACGTGCCTAAACCCTGGCTTTCCCTGAAATGAGCCCTAGATAGTGAACGGGCCGGTGGGATCGCTAGTCCGCACCACTGCACTAAGAGGGAAACACCAGGGAGAGGACAGACAAATACAGACAAACACATACACCCAGGTGGGCGACCACAGCAGTCCACAAAGGTCCAACAGGGATCCGGAGGGTAGCGTTCTGAATCAACAGTCAGAGAACGCAGCAACACAGCTCCAGTGGGTCAGGATAGATGTCCAGGCAGGAAGCTCTATCTCTGGCAACCAGAGAAGTGTGAGAGAGGAATATAAGGAGGTTTGGGAGTGCTGGACAAGGAACAGCTGAGGAGAAGGAGCTACGGATCCCTGAGTGAGCCAAAAGGGTTTGCAAAGCAAACCCAGAAAGCTACCATAAGGAAAACAGCCCTATCTTAAATAGAGCATGCAGCCAACCGCTGCGACTTCCTGACCCCGGGTATAACGGAGTCAGGCGTGGTTCTCGATACCCTCGTGACAGTACCCCCCTCTCTACGAGGGGCCTCCGGACACTCAGGACCAGGTCTCTCAGGATGAGAGGCATGAAAAACCCGAACTAACCTGTCGGCGTTTACCTCAGACGCAGGAACCCACATTCTTTCCTCGGGACCGTAACCTCTCCAATGCACCAGATATTGAAGAGAGCGGCGGACCCGACGAGAATTAACAATTTTGGATATCTGAAATTCTAGATTACCATCCACGACAACAGGAGGGGGTGGCAGCGGTGATGGTTCTAGAGGTGGAACATATTTTTTGAGTAACGACTTATGAAAAACATTATGAATTTTAAAAGTCTGAGGTAACTCCAGGCGAAAAGCCACGGGGTTGATGATGGCTACAATTTTGTAAGGGCCAATAAACCTAGGACCCAGTTTCCAAGAGGGAACCTTCAATTTAATATTCCTAGTAGACAACCACACAGTCATTCACTCCTAGGTCCGGACCTGGCGACCGTTTCTTATCAGCCATGCATTTGTATTTACCTCCCATATTTTTCAAGTTAGCTTGCACCTTCTGCCATACCGATGAAAGAGATGACGAAAAACGTTCCTCTTCGGGAACCCCAGAAGACCCCCCCCTCTTTGAAAGTACAGAATTGGGGATGAAAACCATATGCACCAAGAAATGGTGACTTGCCAGTGGATTCCTGACGACGATTATTTATGGCAAACTCAGCTAACGGTAAATATGATGACCACAACTCTTGGTTTTCAGACACAAAACATCTTAGATATGTCTCAAGGTTTTGGTTGGTACGCTCAGTCTGTCCATTCGACTGAGGATGGAAAGCTGAGGAAAAGGACAAGTGTACCCCCAAACGGGAACAAAAATCTTTCCAAAATTTAGAAATAAACTGGGTACCCCGATCCGAAACAACATCGGAGGGGACCCCGTGAAGCTTCACGATTTCACTGACGAATACCTGAGCAAGAGTCTTAGCATTAGGTAGTGCGGGTAACGCAATGAAGTGTACCATTTTGCTAAACCTGTCCACTACTACCAAAATAACTGTTTTACCCGCAGACAAAGGTAAGTCAGTGATAAAATCCATTGACAGATGTGTCCACGGTCTATTGGGAATGACGAGTGGTAATAGAGACCCTGCAGGACGTGTATGTGAAACTTTTGCGCGCGCACAGGTAGAACAAGAAGACACAAAATCCAATACATCCTGACGCAACCTTGGCCACCAAAAACGACGAGACAATAGCTCCAAGGTTGCTTTACTACCCGGGTGCCCAGCAAGTGCCGAATTATGATGTTCCTTTAATAATTCGAAACGTAGGTTCAACGGTACAAACAATTTCTCTGAGGGGCAAGAGACCGGGGCGTCCCCCTGGGCCTCTAACACCTTCCCCTCCAGAACAGAGTGTACAGCAGAGACAACCACTCCTCTTTGTAGAATGGGCACCGGATCACTCACATTACCCCCTCCAGGGAAACAACGAGATAGTGCATCAGCCTTGGTGTTCTTTGCCCCAGGACGATAGGTAATAACAAAGTTAAACCTGGTAAAAAATAGCGACCACCTAGCCTGTCTAGGGGTGAGACGCTTAGCTGATTCGAGGTACAGGAGATTTTTGTGGTCCGTAATCACAGTGACGGGGTGGACTGCCCCCTCTAAGAAGTGACGCCACTCCTCAAACGCAAGTTTAATAGCTAATAGTTCCCTATTGCCAATATCGTAGTTCTTTCCTGCTGCAGATAGTTTTTTCGAAAAGAAAGCACAAGGACGCCATTTGCCAGGAGACGGACCCTGAGACAGCACCGCCCCCACTCCCACCTCTGACGCATCGACTTCAACAATAAAAGGCTGAGAGACATCAGGTTGGACTAGTACAGGTGCTGAGGTAAACCTCTCTTTTAGAGAGGAAAAAGCAACTTTAGCGGCGTCAGACCATTTAGAAAAATCAGTCCCCTTCCTAGTCATGTCAGTAAGCGGTTTTACAATAAGTGAATAATTTTTAATGAATTTCCTATAGAAATTTGCGAAGCCCAAGAACCGTTGTAGTGCTTTGAGGTTCTCAGGAAGATCCCAATCTAAAATTGCCTGGACCTTCCTAGGATCCATACGGAAACCTGAAGCAGATAAAAAATAACCCAGGAATTGTATTTCCTGAACGGCGAAGACACATTTTTCAATCTTAGCATATAATTCATTCGTCCGTAGGACCTGCAGTACTTGTCTGACATGCTCCTCATGTGTTTTCAGATCAGACGAATAAATTAAGATATCATCTAGGTATATTACCACACACCTGCCGATTAGATGACTAAAAATGTCATTAACGAAATGTTGAAAGACGGCAGGAGCATTGGTCAGACCGAAAGGCATAACTAGATTTTCATAATGCCCCTCAGGGGTGTTAAACGCTGTCTTCCACTCATCCCCCTCCTTAATACGAATAAGATTGTAGGCCCCCCTAAGATCAAGTTTGGAGAACCACCTAGCACCCGCAATCTGATTAAACAGGTCAGGAATGAGAGGAAGAGGGTATGGGCCTCGGATGGTTATCCGATTTAATTCGCGAAAATCCAAGCAAGGACGCAGGCCCCCATCTTTCTTTTTAACGAAGAAAAACCCTGCAGCCACGGGTGAAGAAGAGGGCCTGATGTGTCCCTTAGCCAAGCTCTCGGAGATATAATCTTTCATGGCTTGTCTCTCTGGACCCGAAAGATTATATAACCTGGTCTTGGGTAATTTTACGCCGGGAATAAGGTTAACCGGGCAATCATAAGGACGATGAGGTGGTAACTTCTGACAACCCTTTTCAGAAAAAACATCCTCAAAATCCGAAATAAATGTAGGTAGGGTAGTTATGGAGGCGACTAAGCAATTGCTATTTAAGCAATTTTCTCTGCACTGCTCACTCCACTCCAATATCTCCCTGGCCTGCCAATCCACTACTGGATTGTGCGCTACCAACCAGGGAAGACCCAGCACCACCGGAGTGGGAAGCCCCTCCAGAACATAACCTGAAAGCATCTCGTTATGGTGGTACCCTACCCGAAGGTGTAAATTATGAACAATGTGGGTGAGGTTTCTCTGAGACAGGGGAGCAGAATCAATAGCGAATATGGGAATGGGTCTCTGTAACGTACAGAGAGACAAACCCAAAGTGCGGGCAAAATGGGCATCTATCAAATTTACCCCTGCTCCACTGTCTAAAAAGAAAGAAATAGTCTCCGTCTTATCACCAAAAATAATAACCGCTGGCAACACAAATTGCGATGTACGTATGGAGGAGACGTATACCCCCCGGCTGACATCCTCCACACAGCCTGGGGTTAGTAGTTTTTCCGACGGTCTTTTGTTTCTGAGGAAAGAAGGACAGACATTAATGAAATGACCCCTCTCCCCACAAAAAAAACAAACCCCACGCCTACGGCGAGCCTCAGGAGGACGGACCTGACGAGTAGTTCCTCCTAGCTGCATAGGCTCGTCTAAGTCCGTACAGACTAACTGCTGCTTGGGAGGAGTTACCAATTTCTCCGGTTCTTTCAACCTGTCCCTAAGGCATCTCTCTATACAGATAGAAAGGGACATAACCGCATCAAGGGAAAAGGGGGTCTCATATAATGCAAGCGCATCCTTAACCCTTTCGGATAACCCAGAGCAGAACTGACTCCTGAGAGCCGGGTCGTTCCATTGGGTATCCGTAGCCCACCTACGGAATTCAGAGCAATACTCCTCTACCGGCCGTTCTCCTTGTAAGAGTCTCCGTAATCTTGATTCAGCCAGTGCTACTCGGTCAGGGTCGTCATATATGAGACCCAAGGCCCCGAAAAACTCATCCACTGACCGAAGAGCCTGGGAATCAGTAGGTAAAGAGAACGCCCAGGACTGCGGGTCCCCCTGCAGCAGGGAAATAACAACCCCCACCCGCTGATCTTCATTACCAGAGGAGTAAGGGCGCAGTTTAAAATATAACTTACAGGCCTCACGGAATGTCAAAAACTTGTCCCTTCCCCCAGAAAATCTGTCAGGGAGAGGGACCTTGGGTTCCGCAACAACCTGGTTACCAGTAGCAACCGCTGGGCTTGCGGTCAGTTGTAATTGCTGCTGTTGCTGGAGGACCGACGCCTTCAATCCTACCACCTCCAAAGACAGGCCATGAAATTGTTTGGACAGAGCAGCAATTTGATCCATACTGGATTCTAAGTAGGTAAAAAAAAATATATATTTTTTTTTATTTTTTTTACCTACACAAAATAAGGGCCAGAGATAATGTAATGACCGGTGTCATGCACAGGGAGGAAAACAGGGAAAGCCCTGCCCAAGGGAGAGGGAAAGGTGGTGACCCTTAACTCACCTTGCGGCTGACACCTGACTGCCCTGACGTCCCTAGACGGGTTCCTCACCCGTGCGGCGATCACGTGCCTAAACCCTGGCTTTCCCTGAAATGAGCCCTAGATAGTGAACGGGCCGGTGGGATCGCTAGTCCGCACCACTGCACTAAGAGGGAAACACCAGGGAGAGGACAGACAAATACAGACAAACACATACACCCAGGTGGGCGACCACAGCAGTCCACAAAGGTCCAACAAGGATCCGGAGGGTAGCGTTCTGAATCAACAGTCAGAGAACGCAGCAACACAGCTCCAGTGGGTCAGGATAGATGTCCAGGCAGGAAGCTCTATCTCTGGCAACAAGAGAAGTGTGAGAGAGGAATATAAGGAGGTTTGGGAGTGCTGGACAAGGAACAGCTGAGGAGAAGGAGCTACGGATCCCTGAGTGAGCCAAAAGGATTTGCAAAGCAAACCCAGAAAGCTACCATAAGGAAAACAGCCCTATCTTAAATAGAGCGTGCAGCCAACCGCTGCGACTTCCTGACCCCGGGTATAACGGAGTCAGGCGTGGTTCTCGATACCCTCGTGACAGCAACATAGAGTGGGAGTAAGGTGAGTACTATTTTTTTTCTCTTTCAGCACTTCTGAATACAGTGCAGACGGGAAGCATTGTAATTACAGAGGATGTTATAGTCATACTGGGGGTAGAACAGAGTGGAGGACATTATAAATAAAGAGGGCACTGCTGGGGGCATTATACAAAAAGAGGGCACTGCTGGGGGGCATTATAAATAAAGAGGGTACTTCTGGGGCATTATAAGTAAAGAGGGCACTGCTGGGGGGCACTATAAATAAAGAGGGCACTGCTGGGGACACTATAAATAAAGAGGGCACTGCTGGGGGACACCATAAATAAAGAGGGCACTGCTGGGGGACACCATAAATAAAGAGGGCACTGCTGGGGACACTATAAATAAAGAGGGCACTGCTGGGGGACACCATAAATAAAGAGGGCACTGCTGGGGGACACCATAAATAAAGAGGGCACTGCTTGGGGCATTTTTAAATAAAGTGGGCACTGCTGGGGGCATTATAAACAATGATGGCGCTGCTGGGAGACATTATTTGACAATAATTAGCTGTCTGTCCCATCAGACAGATGGACCATGCAACCTTTCAGGATAGTTGAGTAATATTGAAGAAATGTGACTCTCATTGGAGAAGATTGTGTGTATCCTGCTTGGGCCACACTGTCTTGTTGCCCTACTGCCATGAATAGCTTTTGCCGCATCTAAACCTTGTCACTCATCTGCTGATTACATTGGAGCATGTGATTTTAAGGGTTGATCTCATATTGAGACATCATAGCGGGGATCCCCACTATTATCCAGAACAAAGAATCTCTATGTGCCGAATCATGTATTGCTTAGTTGGCCATCGATTTGAATACTCGGCATGAATTATTACAGACCCTGGGAGTTTGCAGCATTGTTCAGTGGGTGCAACAGCTTCAGAAGAGCCCCCCATAGATGATCCTTAGTAAATGGAGACAGATTTCATTTTAAGGGCTATTCTGGTTTCATCAAATAAAGGTTATTCTTTGTATCATTTTAATAATACATCTTCTATCTGAATTCCTCCCGGATTTCCAGATCTTTGTTTGCTGTTATTCAATAGGAACCGTTTGCATCCGGTGGATGAAATTGTCCTTGTGATGGAAAAACCAATGTACGGCTCGTTACAATGTCCTGTAATCAGACCTGCACATGTGTGTCCATCACAAGACCAGATTTATATGCCAGATGGAAGATAAACACCGGATTGTGTGAAAAAACTCATAGCAGTCATCAGGATTTATATTTTAAGATTTAACCCTTAGTGACCGCCGGTGCGCCTTTTTAAGGCAGCCTAGTCTAAGTGATGCAGAGGAGACCAGTGCAGCAAAGAGCAGGAGCTCGACTCTATTGTGACAGCCCCAAAAATCTGCTCTAACAGCCCCGGATAAGCAGCCATTTAACCCCTTTGATTTCATTGTCAATAGTGACTATGGCATCTATGCAGTTTCAGAAGATGGGGCTCCTACCATCAGGCATTGAGACCCCCACAAATAATGTTGCCGTTAAAAACTACAGTTTGTCCAGCAAAAAAAAAAGCGGTCATGCAGCTATATTAATAGAAAAAATAAAATGATAGCTCGTGGCAGGCTCGGACTGGCCCACAGGGGTACAGGGGAAGCCCCCGGTGGGCCCCTGAGCTAGGTGGGCCCCTAGTCTCCCACCCCCAGCACAAGTGGCACATAACACAGTAGACTTACTGCACTACATACATATATTCAATGTACAGCTCCTCCACCAGTCTATGTTCATATAGAAAAACTTGTTAAATTATTTATTATATTTGAATGCATCTGTATGGTGGGCCCCCCAAATAAATTTTACTAGAGGGCCCTATGTACCCCAGTGGGCCCTAAGGCTGGTTAATTTCACACAAGCGAGTATTCCATCCAGATGCGATGCGTTTCTCGAACAAATGGCATCCGGACTGAATCACGTTTTTTCATGCATTATCTTTGCGTTCTGGAAAAATCACAGCATGTTCCATAGTTTTTCACGCAGCTCTGGCCCAATAGAAATGAATTGGGGTACGGAAAAACGGAAGAAATTCGGATGCAACTCGTTTTCCACTGAGGGTTGCAGGGAGATGCAGATCATTATTCTTCAGTTTTTCTTCACACGTGTGAAAAATGCATCAAAAACTGATTGCATCTGTGCAGAAAAAAACTAAAGCAATTGCAGACAAAACTGATTGAACTCACGTGAAAAACCTTCCGTTTTTGGCCTCATGCACAAGACCTTTGTTTTGGTCCGCATCCGAGCCTCAGTATTTGCGGCTTAGATGCGGACCCATTCACTTCAATGGGGCCTCAAAAGATGCGGAGGGCACTCCGTGTGCTTTCCGCATCCGTTGCTCCATTCCGTGGTCAGCAAAAAAAAATAACCTGTCCTATTCTTGTCTGTTTTGCGGACAAGAATAGGCAGTTATATTAATGGCTGTCCGTGCCATTCCGCAAATTGTGGACCGCAAAACACACAGCGGTCATGTGCATGAGGCCTTTCCCTCAACAGATCCCGACAAAGCACTTGTAAGAAAGAGGCCTACGGAGTTAATATCTACTGAATCAGTTATGCAGCATTTTAATATTTACACTAATTATATTTTTCACTCTACAAAACAAAATCAGGAAAAAAATGTAAGCACCAGACTAGGACATTACAATCGGCTCCAGCCCACTCACTGACCTTGGCTTTCAAATTCCTGGATGCAAAACAGCCATCCCCCTCCTTCGTGAACTAAGCAAGTTTCACACAATCGAAAACTATGTGGCTGAATACAGACTCTCCAAAATATACCGTAGTAATATTAATAATTGTAATTTTTTTTTTTTATCATTATTATTATTATTAAAAACAAGCAAAGTTTTGAAAAATTAGATTCGGCAGCTTCGCTGAAGTTCGCCAAGAAATTCGATTTGTTCCGAATTAATTTGTCACTAAGCACTGTAAATCTGGTATACCCAGCAAAATCTGACTAATTATATTCTTCCTATTTGGTGGCTCAATCTCAATATGAAGGCTTGAAAGTTGAACTGCAGGGAGAACGTAGGAGACTGCTGAACTACAGACTCTGCTACTGTGCATTGCACCAATATTCAAGTAGTGGTCCCATGACAGAAGGTCTTCCTGAGGACGGGCGATGTGGCTCATAGGTAGCGACCAACCGAATAGACAGCATGTCTCTATAGAAGTCCATTTTCACATCCCTCTCAGAAGGTCTAAAAACTATGTGTTGCTTTCCATTTGTATACTGATTGCCGGAACTGCCTGCCGGATTCTAAAAACGCTAGTGTGAAAGTACCCTTATTAAGTGCCGGAGCCAGCACGCAGGACTGGTATGGATCAATAGCAGGGGCGGGCTGTGGGCATCAGGTAAAAGTTAGGTATTCCTGGACAACCCCTTTAAATTTTGGATTTTTTGCAGTGATATCTGTTCATTTATATTTCGGGATCTTATCACCAGTTTGTAGACTGTTCTGAGTATCAGAAGTTTCAGGCTTTGTGTCCTTTGAATTGTTTTGGTCTCCTGGCAGAACATTTACTTGAAATTTCATTTAATTGTTATGTGGAAATGGTCAAAGTGGTTTATGACGATGCAGTAGGCTGCATCCCCAGCCAGCATACACTAGTAATTATATACAGCTATAGCCTACAGAATGCAGCAGGGGTGGCCAATTAACTGCTTTTTGGGAGCCACAATAATGCCTATCAGTCATTAAGCAGCCCCAGTCAATTAAGTTTAGCGGATCCCAATTTAGGTAATGTTCAAAATAGTACTGTCGAGATAAGACTGCACACTGGGGTCACTAAGTACCTACACAATGGTACTACCTGATACATATTCCAAACTGTAATGGCTATGCTATTGGTGGGCCCAGGACCGGCGCCACCCATAAGCAGAGTAGGCCACCGCGTAGAGCGCACTCTTGCTGGGGGCGCCGGCGCTCTGGAGTCTGGCCGCAATAGAAGTCACAGTAGCAGACTGCTACTAGCAGTGGCGTTGCGAGGGGGGTGCGGAGGGTGCGGGCCGCACTGGGTGACATGTCTGATGGGGTGATCCCAGTCCGGACCCAACACGCATGCCTGCGCAGCCAGCCCCGCCCCTTTAAACTTACACTGTCCCAGCTCCCTGGCGGCAGCAGCCCTGGCGCTGCACTATCCTCCTGAGCGCGTACAGCGTCAGGACGTAGTGCGCGTACTATGACCTGACGCTGCACGCTGTCAGGTGACAGTGCAGTGTCGGCGGAAAGATGGGAGCGCGAGGAAAAGGAGCCGCAGCGTTCTCGGTAAGTATTGTAGTATGTAGTTAGTTCTGCCTGCCGTGATGATTTAAGTTTTGATGGGGGCATTGGGGGCTGAGTCTTTGGGCTTATCTGAGGTCTGAATGGGGGCTGAGTGGGGGTCTTTGGCTGATCTGAGGTCTGAAGGGGGCTGAGGGGGGGTTTTTGGGCTGATCTGAGGTTTTTAATATTTGGTCGAAAGGCTGATTGGGGGGGGGGATTGTAATGGGACTGCTGTAGAATATCTAAAATTAGCTGGTCAAGTAAAATGTTGCATGCAACAATTATTAAATAGGTGGCTGACAAAAAAAAGGGGCGATTCAAAGGGTGTGGTCAATGGGCGGAGTCAAGGGGCGGCAAAATTAGCTTTTGCCTAGGGTGGCAAAAATCCTTGCACCAGCCCTGGGTGGGCCCAGTGGAAAGGTTTCATTAGTGGTTCTTACCATCTAAATATCATTCATTATTTTCACAATCAATTAAAAAAGCTATTCTACAGTATCTATTTGGGGAATATTTTGTAGATATATCAATGGGAAAGTTTTTGCTCACAGGTCACAGGGGGTTAACGTTCGACATCATACTGCTCATATCAGACTGTCTCCACACTGGGGTCACTTTGTATCTACATAATGGTGCTGCCTGATACATGTTCCAAACTGTAATCAGGACCATTTTATCATATTGGTAAGCCCAGTGCAGAAGTCTCATTAGAGGTCACCCCACCTGAACATTGGTCATTATCTACCAGTATCTTCATTCTGAAATATAAACTATTCTATCCATTTAGGAATTGTAGACAGGCTAATTGGAAATTTTTTACTTAAAATATACATCTTCTCTGATTATTTTGTTCACTTTTCTTTTTTTTCGACATTTGGCACAGACCTTCATGACAGATTCTCTCAGCTGTGACTGGTCTCTGTAGAACTTGGTGTCTAGAGATCTTTGGCTCCTTGGATTTCCAGCACCCCCCTTACTGTTATCCTCAATGCTATGTCTGTTGCTGTCCCAAAAAATAGTGTCTCTTTCACACTTGCGTTCTTCTGTTCCGGCATAGAGTTCCGTCGTCGGGGCTCTATGCCGGAAGAATCCTGATCAGGATTATCCTAATGGATTCTGAATGGAGTGAAATCCGTTCAGGATGCATCAGGATGTCTTCCGGACCGGAACGTTTTTTGGCCGGAGAAAATACCGCAGCATGCTGCGCTTTTTGCTCCGGCCAAAAATCCTGAACACTTGCCGCAAGGCCGGATCCGGAATTAATGCCCATTGAAAGGCATTGATCCGGATCCAGCCTTAAGCTAAACATCGTTTCGGCGCATTGCCGGATCCGACGTTTAGCTTTTTCTGAATGGTTACCATGGCTGCTGGGACGCTAAAGTCCTGGCAGCCATGGTAAAGTGTAGTGGGGAGCGGGGGAGCAGCATACTTACAGTCCGTGCGGCTCCCGGGGCGCTTCAGAGTGACGTCATCCATGCGCATGGGGCGCTCTGACGTCATTCTGGAGCTCCCCGGGAGCCGCACGGACTGTAAGTATACCGATCCCCCGCTCCCCACTACTACTATGGCAACCAGGACTTTTATAGCGTCCTGGCTGCCATAGTAACACTGAACGCATTTTGAAGACGGATCCGTCTTCAAATGCTTTCAGTTCACTTGCGTTTTTCCGGATCCGGCGTGTAATTCCGGCAAATGGAGTACACGCCGGACAACGCAAGTGTGAAAGAGCCCTTACAGACAGTGACCCCAAAATAATTGTGTCCCAAAAAATGAGACTGTAGACAGTACTTGCACCCCATAATTTGCAAATTCGGACAGAAGTGGTGCCCCACACAGAAATAATGCCCCACTGCAGTGGCAGTAACAGTGACAGCAGTGTCCCCATGACAGAGTGTGGAGGGCAGACAGCAGCAGTAACAGTGACAGTAGTGGCCCCATCAAAGCAATATGTTTCAACGACAGCACCAATGTCCCAAATCTTTGGAAACGTCACGGTCACCAGCGGTGAGACTCTTTTCCGCTGTAAATGGTAAACATAAAAATAAAGATGAAACGTGACCAGGAATTGTGATGAAGAACAATAAGGAAAATAAGAGAAAGAAACAGGATAAGGGAACGCGTATACCATTTGTGTCCACATTTGGAGGATTGAGTTCAAGAGTTGCACAGGTTTTACGACAGGATTGGGTTATGTTAGAGAGGGGGTGCCCTGGGGTGATGGAATTGGATGGAATTGGATCTATGAAAAAAGATGGACAGACGAAAAGGACATTTTCCATGTTTGGGATGTTGTAATTGTGGAAATTTGGTGAAGGTTGATACATTTACTCACCCACATAGTGGTGAGGTGTATAAGATCAAAGAGAGGTATACAAGTAGATCAGAGTATGTGATATACACAATAACATGCCCATGCACCTTGGTGTATGTAGGAGAAGCGACTATGGAGGTGAGGGAGAGAATCAACAAGCATAAAAGCACAATTAGAAAGGAATTGCCAATACAGAAACATTTTTAAGAGAAAAGGCGCGCTGTACACCAGCTGAGATTTTGGGTCATTGATTCTGTACCCCCATTACAGAGGGGTAGAGATAGGGATGCCCTGCTGCGAAAGAAGGAACTGGATGGATTCATACGCTGCAGACATTACAGCAGAGGGATTGAATGTAGAATACAATGTGAGTCACCTATGAAGCCCTTGATGTCCTTCTATGGTTTTGCCCTTAGTATATGGAATTTTATGGGGGGATGATTTTGTATTTTTACAACATTTCTATAATGTTTTATATTTCACTAAGTACCGTATTTTTCGCCGTATAAGACACACTTTTTCTCCCCCCAAAATGGGGGGAAAATGCCCCTGCGTCTTATACGGGGAATGCTGTCAGTTTTACATCGCAAGCTGCGATGTAAAGCGAGCGGGGACTCGGGGAGGGACTGGGAGGAGGAGCTGGGGCCGGCAATAGCGGCGGGGCGGTGCAGTCACTGTACTATAGCCCTGCCCCGCCGCTCCGGTATACTAATATAATATGTCATATTCAATTAATGGTTATTAAATATGCCGCTTTATGCCTAATAGTACCTTAAATCCTAAGCGCTTCAGTACAATGCAGGCCGGGCGGGCGGCAGCGTAACTCCCTGATGTCACGTGTCTGCGCCGCCTACTTTATGAATGAAGCAGGCGGCGCAGGCAAGTGACGTCAGTGAGTGACGCGCCGGCCGCCCGGCCTGCCTGCCGGCACTGTACTGAAGCGCTTAGGATTTAAGGTACTATTAGGAATAAAGAGGCAAATTTAATAACTATTAATTGAATAAAACACATTATATTAGTATACTGGAGCGGCGGGGGATCTGTGGATGGCACAGTTATGGGCTGGGAGGGTCTGTGGATGACACATGTATAACAGTGCCATCCACAGATCCCCCCCTGTAACAGTGCCAGCCACAGATCCCCCTGTAACAGTGCAAGCCACAGATCCCCCCATAACAGTGTCTGTCATCCACAGATCCCCCATAACAGTGTCCATCATCCACAGATCCCCCCATAACAGTGTCTGTCATCCACAGATCCCCCCATAACAGTGTCCGTCATCCACAGATCCCCCCATAATAGTGTCCGTCATCCACAGATCCCCCATAACAGTGTCCGTCATCCACAGATCCCCCCATAACAGTGTCTGTCATCCACAGAGCCCCCCCATAACAGTGTCCGTCATCCACAGATCCCCCCATAATAGTGTCCGTCATCCACAGATCCCCCCATAACAGTGTCCGTCATCCACAGATCCCCCCATAACAGTGTCCGTCATCCACAGATCCCCAGTAATAGTGCCATCCACAGACCACAATTAGTTCCAAACCCACCAAACACACAGCACACCTTTTGGTTAAAAATATTTTTTTTCTTATTTTCCTCCCCAAAAACCTAGGTGCGTCTTATACGCCGGTGCGTCTTATTCGGCGAAAAATACGGTAATGTAATCACTGAATATACACATGCTAATATTGGGTTAATATAGGTTGCTCCATAGCAGATAATTTGTGACAGGACGTGACATGCGCAGTAGGTGATATTGAGACACGAGACACACTTAGTGAAGGCATGCGCAGTGGATCGTTGGAGACGCTGAGGAGACAGGCGGTGGCGGCCATACTGCAGCTCACTTATGCATCATTAATGGCGAGAGGAAGATATATGGAATGTTTTATTAGATGAAGATTAAACTGTATCACAATATAGGAATGTATATTAAGAAGATATTAAGTATTCATTGGAGTAGAGTTGGATACAACCCCTTGTGGGTGGTATATACAGTTGCAAGAAATAGTATGTGAACCCTTTGGAATGATATGGATTTCTGCACAAATTGGTCATAAAATGTGATCTGATCTTCATCTAAGTCACAACAATAGACAATCACAGTCTGCTTAAACTAATAACACACAAAGAATTAAATGTTACCATGTTTTTATTGAACACACCATGTAAACATTCACAGTGCAGGTGGAAAAAGTATGTGAACCCTTGGATTTAATAACTGGTTGAACCTCCTTTGGCAGCAATAACTTCAAGCAAACGTTTCCTGTAGTTGCAGATCAGACATGCACAACGGTCAGGAGTAATTCTTGACCATTCCTCTTTACAGAACTGTTTCAGTTCAGCAATATTCTTGGGATGTCTGGTGTGAATCACTTTCTTGAGGTCATGCCACAGCATCTTAATCGGGTTGAGGTCAGGACTCTGACTGGGCCACTCCAGAAGGTGTATTTTCTTTTGTTTAAGCCATTCTGTTGTTGATTTACTTCTATGCTTTGGGTCTTTGTCCTGTTGCAACACCCATATTCTGTTGAGCTTCAGCTGGTGGACAGATGGCCTTAAGTTCTCCTGCAAAATGTCTTGATAAACTTGGGAATTCTTTTTTCCTTCGATGATAGCAATCCGTCCAGGCCCTGACGCAGCAAAGCAGCCCCAAACCATGATGCCCCCACCACCATACTTTACAGTTGGGATGAGGTTTTGATGTTGGTGTGTTGTGCCTCTTTTTCTCCACACATAGTGTTGTGTGTTTCTTCCAAACAACTCAACTTTTTCATTTGTCTACAGATATTTTCTTGCCAGTACAGCTGTGGAACATCCAGGTGCTCGTGTGCAAACTGTAAACGTGCAGAAATGTTTTTTTTGGACAGCAGTGGCTTCCTCTGTGGTATCCTCCCATGAAATCCATTCTTGTTTAGTGTTTTACGTATCGTAGATTCGCTAACAGGGATGTTAGCATATGCCAGAGACTTTTGTAAGTCTTTAGCTGACACTCTAGGATCCTTCTTCACCTCATTGAGCAGTCTGCGCTGTGCTCTTGCAGTCATCTTTACAGGACGGCCACTCCTAGGGAGAGTAGCGGCAGTGCTGAACTTTCTCCATTTATACACAATTTGTCTTACCATGGACTGATGAACTGCAAGGCTTTTGGAGATACTTTTATAACCCTTTCCAGCTTTATGCAAGTCAACAATTCCTAATCGTAGGTCTTCTGAGGGCTCTTTTGTGCGAGGCATCATTCACATCAGGCAATGCTTCTTGTGAAAAGCAAACCCAGAACTGGTGTGTGTTTTTTTTATAGGGCAGGGCAGCTGTAACAAACACCTCCAATCTCATCTCATTGATTGGACTCCAGTTGGCTTACACCTCACTCCAATTAGCTCTTGGAGATGTCATTAGTCTAGGGGTTCACATACTTTTTCCACCTGCACTGTGAATGTTTACATGGTGTGTGCAATAAAAACATGGTAACATTTAATTTATTTGTGTGTTATTAGTTCAAGCAGACTGTGATTGTCTATTGTTGCGACTTAGATGAAGATCAGATCACATTTTACAACAAATTTGTGCAGAAATCCATATCATTCCAAAGGGTTCACATACTTTTTCTTGCAACTGTATATCCACATTATGTGTATTTTATTATGGCTTGAGAAAGGCTTATGTGAAGCCGAAACATTGACTGTTGGCTGTGTTAGTGGAAAATAAATCTTGCACGAAGGAAGTAGTGGCCCCATGACAGTGTGGAGGGCAGACAGCAGCAGCAGTAACAGTGACAGTAGTGGCCCCATGACAGAGTGTGGGGGGTGGCAGCAGCAGTAACAGTGACAGTAGTGGCACCATGACAGAGTATTAAGGGTGGCAGCAGCAGCAGTAACAGTGACAGTAGTGGCCCCATGATGGGGGGGGGGGGGGACAGCAGTAGTAGCACACAGCACAAGATGGTGGCAGATCACAGAAGTAGCAGAACCCAACAACAGTAGTGTGATAGCAAAGGCCAGTGCTATGCATATCCTTGTAAAAATGCAACATGTACATATTAGTAGACTCCATCAGGCAGGTGGCAGCATCAGAATGGTGGTGGCAGCACGTGGCCAGAAGTAACATCCCATTTCGCACAATATTCCGTGTGCCAGGACACTACAGTATGACCTTTAGTGCCAGAGTGATCTATCCCTGTGATGGCTAACCTCCGGCACTCCAGCTGTGGTAAAACTACAACTCCCTACGACACTTGCTTGGCTGTTCTCAGAACTCCATAGAAATGAATGGAGCATGCTGGGAGTCATAGTTTCACCACAGCTGGAGTGCCGGAGGTTAGCCATCACTAAATTCTGTTGCATCAGGTACCAGTGTCTGGACATCCTGGTTAATCCACGCCTGATACATCTTTATGAAGGTTAGTCTCTCAACATTATGGGAAGAAAGGAGATTTCTTTTAGGGGTAACAATGCCCCCCAATGCACTGAAGTCCCACTCTGATGCCACACTACTGGCCGGGCAAGAAAGCATGCCCATGGCAAACTCGTCAGTGGCGGCCACACTTCAAGTTTTCATGCCCAGTAGTCCAGGGAATCTTGGATCATGGGTGACAGGGTGCAGTCCAAGTATGCCACCACCTACTGGTTGAGGTTCTGCTGTATAGTACACAGCTGCTGGGGCTGGGTGGTTTCTTCAGAAGGTGGCTGAAGAAAACTCAGAGACTCCAGGCTTAAGTTGCTGCTTATGGAGCTGGTACTGTTCCCACGGAGCTGGCACTGCTTCTAACTTTGGCTAACTTGCTAAATCGCATTCAAACCTTCGCTCATCTAGTTATGATTCCTAGGCATAGTTTTTACTGGTTTTAAGGCAAAACTCTAGTAATGACTGTGGCTAAGTGTTACACTGTGATGGCACTTGTGACAATCAGTGCTGTGGCATGGGGGGTGCTGGTTTCAAACCCAGGGGTGGATCAGTTTTATTAGCTGAAACAGCATACTAAGGGTACCTTCACACTAGCGTTATTCTTTTCCGGTATTGAAATCTGGTAAAGGGTCTCAATACCGGAAAAAAAATGCATCAGTTTTGTCCTAATGCATTCTGAATGGAACGCAATCCATTCAGTATGCATCAGGATTTCTTCCGTTCCGTCCCTTGTATGGTATTTGACCGGACAAAATACCGCAGCATGCTGTAGTATGTTTTCCGGCCCAAATCCCGGAACAATACCGCACTTGCCGACATTAATTTCCATAGAGATGTATTAATGTCAGATCCGGTACCAAGTGTTCTGGAAATTGCCGCATCGCCAGATCCAGTTTTACGGTCTGCGCATGCGCCAGAATATAGGATCTTTTGATCTTTGAAAAAAAATTGAAATACTGGATCAGTTATTCCGGACGATACCTAATGAGATGGATCCGGTATTTCACTGGATCCGTCTGACGGATCCGGAAAAAATTGCTTTCCGTTTGAATACGGATTGGCGGATCTGGCAGGCAGTTTCGTTGCCAGAACTGCCTGCCCGATTCTAAAAACGCTAGTGTGAAAGTACCCTTATTAAGTGCCGGAGCCAGCACGCAGGACTGGTATGGTTCAATAGCAGGGGCGGGCTGTGGGCATCAGGTAAAAGTTAGGATTCCTGGACAACCCCTTTAAATTTGGGATTTTTTTGCAGTGATATCTGTTCATTTATATTTCAGGAACTTATCAGCAGTTTGTAGATTGTTCCGCGTATCAGACATAATAGAAGTTTTAGGCTTTGTGTCCTTTGAATTGTTTAGGTCTCCTAGCAGAACATTTACTTGAAATAGTCATTTAATTGTTATGTGGAAATGGTCAAAGTGGTTTATGACGATGCAGTAGGCTGCATCCCCAGCCAACATACACTAGTAATTATATACAGCTATAGCCTACAGAATGCAGCAGGGGTGGCCAATTAACGGCTTTTTGGGAGCCACAATAATGCCTATCAGTCATTAAGCAGCCCCAGTCAGTTAAGTTTTACGGATCCCAATTTAGGTAATGTTCAAAATAGTACTGTCGAGATAAGACTGCACACTGGGGTCACTAAGTACTTACACAATGGTACTACCTGATACATAACTGTAATGGCTATGCTATTGGTGGGCCCAGTGGAAAGGTTTCATTAGTCGTTCTTCCCATCTGAACATCATTCATTATTTTCACAATCAATTAAAAAAGCTATTCTACAGTATCTATTTAGGGAATATTTTGTAGACACATCAATGGGAAAGTTTTTGCTTACAGGTCACAGGGGGTTAATGTTCGACATCATACTGCTCATATCAGACTGTCTCCACACTGGGGTCACTTTGTATCTACATAATGGTGCTGCCTGATACATGTTCCAAACTGTAATCAGGACCATTTTATCATATTGGTAAGCCCAGTGCAGAAGTCTCATTAGAGGTCACCCCACCTGAACATTGGTCATTATCTACCAGTATCTTCATTCTGAAATATAAACTATTCTATCCATTTAGGAATTGTAGACAGGCTAATAGGAATTTTTTTACATCTTCTCTGATTATTTTGTTCACTTTTCTTTTTTTTTTACATTCGGCACAGACCTTCATGACAGATTCTTCCAGCTGTGACTGGTCTCTGTAGAACTTGGTGTCTAGAAATCTTTGGCTCCTTGGATTTCCATCACTCCCCTTACTGTTACCCTCAATGCTATGCCTGTTGCTGTCCCAATTCTGCATTATCTGTGATGCAAAGTACTCCCACACACTGTACTTCAGCAGAAAATAGTGTCTTACAGACAGTGACCCCAAAATAATTGTGTCCCAAAAAATGAGACTGTAGACAGTACTTGCACCCCATAATTTGGCACTTTGCAAATTCTGACAGAAATAATGCCCCACTCAGCAATAGTGCCTTAGTTATGCTCCTTAAATAAAGGTGTCCTGCTTTGATATCACTGCACCTCCCACTGTTCCTGGAAGGAACTATGATGACAGCAGTGTGTATCACAGATAAGTCCGTGGGCGGGCGAATAACCAAAGCCAAGCAGCTTGCAGCCTATGGTGCTATTCCTTTGCAACCAGACCCATCTCAGCTGTACAATTTCTGGGTTGAGTTGAGTCCCCTGGTTGTGGCCTAGGTTGTGGGTTAATTGATTAATAATTGTATGGTGGGTAAAGAAGAGTATTCTATTAAATAGGAATCGTATTTTAGTTTTAGTTTGAGGGAAATTGTGAACCTCAGTTTTGTTTTTGTTTTTATTATATTATATACTGTATATTTCAAAGCACCTGGACCCCAGTGCAAAAGCTATAATATGGTCCAGCACCTACTATGTGTAATTTATGATACCGGTGTCTCCTGTTCTGTTAATCCTCACTATTGGTTCTCAGATGAAGGTTATCCAGTCAAGGTTTACATTTACAGAGATAGTAGAATCAAACTTAACAACTGTCCCAGAACGTCTAGGAGGCTCATGGTAAAAAGGGGTGACCTCAATGAAGCCTCCCATCACCTTCCAGAATTCAGCCCTAACTGTGTGCAGTATCGGGATGAGACACAGCACTGCTGTCCACAAAGATTTATCAAGACTGGCATATCTAACGGCGGTGTGAGATGTGCCAAAATTATTAAGACACAACTAGGCTGATCCATATAAACAGAAAATTTCATCTGTCTACACCTGTTTCTTCCCTTCCCCCTCTCCTTTTCTGTTTTGCCTCCCTGTTTTCATCCACCTTTTTTATTGGAGGGGCAGATCTATTTGAATCTCAGAGGCCGGACACACCGCAAGTTTACGACTAAGAACACTTCAGTTCGAAACATGTCAACCGGTGGTGGTGGGAGGTGATGTCCACAGTGTAATGGTGCAGAACCCCAAACAACCAGACAGAGTTTAAACAATGGTGGATTTATTAAATGACGGCAGTAAAGTCCAGACCAGAAATCATATGCAGGGAATCAATCCAAATAATAACTTGTGCAGGAAAACTCACAAGGGACAGCCAGACAGAAATAGTCCGTGTAACGTGGTACCTAGGGACGAGACATTTCCAGGGTCCGATCCGAGGTCCAACACGAGACAAACTGTTCCCACAGGCAGTCTCTAGAGATGGATTGAGGAAGTCAGAGGTCATGTACAGGTAGTCTGGAAGAATGTGAACAGCAACATACACCCGGGTTGTCAAAACCACAGTGGGCACTGACCAGCCAGGGAGATCACCTCTTAAACACCTGCTAGCCAATCACAAAGTGCCATGTGTCTATTCCTCATAGGCCATATGATTATCCTAATCCCTGACGCTTGTGTGTCCATGGCTGATTATTGATCAATTAACCCATGCCTACCCTCTAATCTACTAGAGTTTATGTACAGGTATATTCCCCGTCAGCGGCTGGCATAGCGAATAAGATGCGCGTGCGTAACCCTTTGCGAACCTTCTCTCAAGCGTGCACGCAGACGCTCAAGAGGCCCAGCATGGATACACAATCGTGCCGGCACGGACGCCGGAACGGCGTCTGCCCGCAAAGGAGTCCGAACCTAAGATTCCACAGGCACATGCGTGACCTGTCCCGCTACTCCAATAGGGTCCCCCGCGGGCAGAGCCCCGCGAGAATTCCTGGGGGCCCCAGTGGACCGCGAAACAGGAGTCTTACACACAGGATGTATTATGCAACATGAAAAATAAAGACGACCCAACTGAAAATTAGTGCTGGAACTTTTTCTTTGGCTGCTCCTTGTACCAGAACTCGAAAGCTATACCCAGGGCCAACTGGGAACTGAAAGTGGCCCTGGAAAAAATACTAAAAGTGGCCCCATTTTGTAGCTGGGTCCAAATTGATGGAAGATGGGTCCAGCTATACCATATTGTGGCACATTATACCACCCAACAGAGTTAAATACCCCAGTCCATCACAAAATACATCCCCAAAAACTTCCACTGCCCGGCTGTGAGGAGGGTCCAGGTGGCCCCCTGTGCATCGGCCCACCGGGAAATTTTCCTGTAAGGTCTATGGCTATACCAGCAAGGACCTGGCTTAGTTTTCAAGCAATACTTGTGCTGGACCAAAAAGGAAATGCCCTGCTGACTATTAATAAAAGTAGCGATCATGGGAGAGAAAGGGCAAAAAGTCAGTTTGCGCAAAAATTTGCAAGTTTTTGGTGCAACAGTTCAGGGGTAGTGTTGAGCGCGAATATTCGAAAAGCGAATTTTTTTCGCGATTTCGCGAATATTTCGAATATAGTGCTATATATTCGTAAATACGAATATTCGTTTTTTGTTTTGTTTTTTCACAAAATTACAGTACACATATAATTGATTGTTTCCCAAAGGTCCAAAAGCTCAGATCTTACTCACATTGCCTAGAAAGTGATTGAGGCGCGAATCTTCGTAAGGCGATTTTATTAGCGCACATGCGAATATCGGCACTTGTCCCAGAACAGAGGCAAAGGGCTTTGCATTCATACATTAGTGAATTGAGTTGCGAATCTTCGTAAGGCGATTATATTAGCGCACATGCGAATATCTACACTTGTCCCCAGAACAGAGAGGCAAAGGCCTGTGCATTCATATAGTATAGCACCATATTCGCGAATACTTAGAACTTCGTAAAATTCGATTTACGAATATTCGTATTTTTTTTTTTAGTTTCCACCTTACAGATTACATTGATCTGTACTCTGTCAACTACTGTCATCACCCCCCCACTGTATCTCGATTGATTCCCAAAAGTCCAAAAGCTCAGATCTTACTCACATTGCCTAGAAAGTGATTGAGGCGCGAATCTTCGTAAGGCGATTTTATTAGCGCACATGCGAATATCTACACTTGTCCCAGAACAGAGGCAAAGGGCTTTGCATTCATACATTAGTGATTATTGAACTGAGTTGTGAATCTTCGTAAGGCGATTTTATTAGCGCACATGCGAATATCTACACTTGTCCCAGAACAGAGGCAAAGGGCTTTGCATTCATACATTAGTGATTTTTGAATTGAGTTGCGAATCTTCGTAAGGCGATTTCATTAGCGCACATGCGAATTTTGCATCGCATAATATGTATTATGCGATGCGAAAATTCGAAATATCGCATATGCGAAATAATAACGAATTCGAATATTCGCGAATATTTTACGAATATTCTTTCGAATATTCGCAAAATTTCGCGAATTCGAATATGGGACATGCCGCTCAACACTATTCAGGGGTAGAGTTATGAAAAATCTCTCCCAACATAAGACGTAGGCTGCATTACGTAGAGAGATAGTGGTCTGTTTTTAAAGTGGGCATGACTTGTAATCAGGTTGGCAAGTATGGGTAGAATTGATTCATTGGATTCCAAATCAACAGTGAAATAAAGTCAAATTTTGGAGAATCAACGACGAAATTTTTGTAAAGCTTTACCAATACCTCATCCTAAATAATCAATGTCAGCAGATGATGGCTAATCTCTTAACTTTACTCACCCTGAGAATCAGACTTTGGTCTGATTGTTCTGATTTTTAGATAAAACATAATACAAGTCACAGGATGTAAATCCAATATTACAATTGGAATTTATTTTCAGAACTGGAAGTGTCTTTGGCTATGATGACGATGGAGGCTATTGGTTAAAGTCTGTGTCATATGTACAAGGCTACTTCTTTATACCTAGTCATGCGACAGAATTTATACCATCGGTATAAGTACATTGGTTGGGTGGTAGAATTTTAAAGATGTTTAATTCTCTAAATGTTTGTTAAGTTATGTTCCCTTTCTCAAGTTTTACTTTTCAGTTCTCTGAGCCGTTAGGCTCCTGAGCACAAATGGCCTGTCTAATCATCTGTCATGTGCTGACAATAGGGTATGAAGACCTTACGACCGTCTGTCTCTTGTGGACAAAATGATGCTCAGTTTGATACAAAGCAGTTTTCTCTCGTCAGTTTCTTGTTGCCCCCGGGGATGTTGACAAAAACTTCTAAGTATTCGCAGCCAAGGTACACTTCACTAATGTTCACCTCTGTACTTGTCATGAAAATCCAAACATAAAATGCAAGACAATGCCCTGCTCAGACAATGTTAACTAAAAGAAGCCAATGAAAGAGGAAACACAAAGCAATAAATGATATAAGAGACACTTCAGAGGTTGTGGTATTACACCTGTCTCCTAGTCCCATTAGACCTCATCTACATTGGAGAGACTTGTCTACAGGAAACTACCCCTTATGGTAAAGAATATGGCCATACATAGTAAATGACTCCCATACAGGTAAAACTAGCCCATGCTTTGTTAAGAGTAATAATTACCTCGAAGTTACCTCTATTTCCTAAAGCAATCTGGTGGTATGCTCAAGAACGATATCGGTCTAGGTAGGAGAACAGGTCATTAATGGTAGACAACTTGGCGTATGGCCTAAAAGTGAGGAAAATACGTAATACTTATTGTAAAGGCTTTTCCATTATAATCATTCACATCAATGATACTGAACTGTGTGGACATGAATAAAGGACCAGTGCCTGTATGTCATCAAGATAGTTATCATGACTGTTTAACCGATACGATTGAATATGTGCACGAACTCCGATTTATTGCCTACTATGGCATGTGGACATTATAGAGGCGAGTATCCTGCTTTGAAATTATGAGCCAGCAATAGTGCAAAAAAAATTGAGGGAGGTGCTCATATAGTAAGTATGCCAGGTAATACGGTTCCCCGGTGGGATGAATAATGCTCATCTGCTACAGTTTTGCTGGTGTAGAATTAAATTAATCTTAAGTTGCTGCAGGGACCCCATATTCAATCATCTGGTAGCATCTTACTGCTGTGTGAACAGGTAATATTTAGTGACATAGTAACATAGTAACATAAGGCCGAAAAAAGACATCTGTCCATCCAGTTCGGCCTGTTATCCTGCAAGTTGATCCAGAGGAAGGCAAAAAAAAAACTGTGAGGTAGAAGCCAATTTTTTCCACTTGAGGGGAAAAAAATTCCTTCCCGACTCCAATCAGGCAATCAGAATAACTCCCTGGATCAACGACCCCTCTCTAGTAGCTATAGCCTGTAATATTATTACACTCCAGAAATACATCCAGGCCCCTCTTGAATTCCTTTATTGTACTCCCCATCACCACCTCCTCAGGCAGAGAGTTCCATAGTCTCACTGCTCTTACCGTAAAGAATCCTCTTCTATGTTTGTGTACAAACCTTCTTTCCTCCAGACGCAGAGGATGTCCCCTCATCACAGTCACAGTCCTGGGGATAAATAGATGATGGGAGAGATCTCTGTACTGACCCCTGATATATTTATACATAGTAATTAGATCTCCCCTCAGTCGTCTTTTTTTCTAAAGTAAATAAACCTAATTTTGATAATCTTTCAGGATACTGTAGTCCCCCCATTACAGTTATTACTTTAGTTGCCCTCCTCTGGACCCTCTCCAGCTCTGCTATGTCTGCCTTGTTCACAGGAGCCCAGAACTGTACACAGTACTCCATGTGTGGTCTGACTAGTGATGTGTAAAGTGGTAGGACTATGTTCTTATCACGGGCATCTATGCCCCTTTTGATGCAACTCATTATCTTATTGGCCTTGGCAGCAGCTGCCTAAGGCTACTTTCACACTGGCGTTTTGAATTCCGTTTGTGAGATCCGTTTTCAGGAATCTTACAAACAGTTCAAAACGGATCAGTTCAGCCCCAATGCATTCTGAATGCATCAGTTTGGCTCCGTTCTGCCTCCATTCCGCTCTGGATGCGGACACCAAAACGCTGCTTGCAGCATTTTGGTGTCCGCCTGGAGATGCAGAGCCAAACGGATCCTTCCTGACTTAGGCTACTTTCACACCTGCGTTCAGGTGTCCGCTCGTGAGCTCCGTTTGAAGGGGCTCACAAGCGGCCCTGAACGCAGCCGTCTGGCCTTAATGCATTCTCAGTGGAGGCGGATCCGCTCAGACTGCATCAGTCTGGCAGCGCTCAGCCTCCGCTCCGCTCAGTGAGCGGACACCTGAACGCTGCAAGCAGCGTTCGGGTGTCCGCCTGGCCGTGCAGAGGCGAGCGGATCCGTCCAGACTTATAATTGAAGTCAATGGGGACGGATCCGCTTGAAGATGACACCATATGGCTCAATCTTCAAGCGGATCCGTCCCCCATTGACTTTCAATGTAAAGTCTGAACGGATCCGCTCAGGCTACTTTCACACTTAGAAATTTTTCTAAGTTATAATGCAGACGGATCCGTTCTGAACGGATGCAAACGTCTGCATTATAGGAGCGGATCCGTCTGATGAAACATCAGACGGACCCGCTCCGAACGCTAGTGTGAAAGTAGCCTTACAATGTAAGTCAATGGGGACGGATCCGTTTTTACTGACACAATATGGTGCAATTGAAAACGGATCCGTCCCCCATTGACTTTTAATGTAAGTCAGGATAGACTTTTTTTAAAAAGAATAATGCAAACGGATCCGTTCTGAACGGATACAAGCGTTTGCATTATAGGTGCGGATCCGCCTGTGCAGATACCATACAGATCCGCACCTAACACAGGTGTGAAATTAGCCTAACACTTTTTACAGCTTAGTTTGCTGTTTTCTAAAATTCCTAGGTCCTTTTCCATTTCAGTGTTACCCAGTGTTTTACCATTTAGTATGTACGGGTGACTTGCATTATTCCTTCCCATGTGCATAGCCTTACATATCTCAGTGTTAAACCTCATCTGCCACTTATCTGCCCAAGCCTCCAATCTATCCAGATCCATCTGTAGCAGTATACTGTCCTCTTCCGTGTAAATTACTTTACACAGTTTAGTGTCATCTGCAAAAATGTATATTTTACAGTGCAAGCCTTCTACAAGATCATTAATAAATATATTGAAGAGAATAGGGCCCAATACTGACCCCTGAGGTACTCCACTAGTGACGGTTACCCAATCTGAGTGTGTACCGTTAATAACCACCCTCTGTTTTCTATCACTGAGCCAGTTACTTACCCACATACAGACATTTTCTCCCAGTCCAAGCATTCTCATTTTATATACTGTACTACCCTTTTATGTGGTACAATGTCAAATGCTTTGGAGAAGTCCAGATATACAACATCCATTGATTCGCCGCTGTCCAGTCTAGAACTTACCTCCTCAAATTTAATTAGTTTGACATGACCGATCCCTCATGAAGCCATGCTGATATGGCATTATCTGCTTATTTTCATTGAGGTACTGCAAGATAGCATCTCTGAGAAAACCTTCAAACTGTTTACCCATGACAGATTTTAAACTTAGTCGCCTATCGTTTCCGGGCTCTGTTTTTGAATATTGGCACTATATTTGCTATGCGCCAATCCTGTGGAACACTCCCTGTCAGTATAGAGTCCTTAAATATCAGAAATAAGGGTCTGGGTATGACATTACTTAATTCTCTTAGGATACAGGGGTGTATGCCATCTGGTCCTGGCGATTTGTCTATTTTAATCTTTTTAAGATGCCGCTGTACTTATTCCTGGGTCATACAGGGCACTTTTAATAGGGCATTAACTTTTACATTCTGCATTTCATCTGACAGTTTACTTTCTTCAATGAATACAGTGGAGAAAAAAATATTTAATAGCTTTGCTTTCTCCTCATCGCTCTCTGCAACTCCCCTCTCATTACTCTGTAGAGGGATGACACCTTCAGATTTATACTTTTTATCATTTATATAATTGAAAAACATTTTAGGGTTAGTTTTTCTCTCTTTGGCAACTAAGCTCTCGGTCTCTAGTTTGGCTGCTTTTATTTGTTTTTTACATATTCTATTTTTTCCCTTATAGTTTTCTGTGCTTCCTCGCTACCCTCCTGTTTTAGTGATTTAAATGCTTTCTTTTTTTAATTTATTGCTTTCTTTACAGTTCTATTTATCCACATTGTTTTTTTCTTGTTCCTTAACCTTTTATTACCATAAGATACAGTATGTACCTCTAACATTTAGATTTTAGGATGCATTAAAAAATATCCCATTTTGTGGCTGTATTTTTATTTTTGAGGACTTTGTCCCAGTTAGTTAGGCCTATGGCCTCTCTTAGTTGGCTAAATTTAGCTTTTTTGAAGTTTGGTATTTTTGTTCCTCCCTGTAGAAACACTCTTTTGAATGATAATTGGAAGGTTATTACTTTATGGTCACTATTTCCCAGGTTTCAGTAATCAGGCAAATTTTTCTAAGAAAGCAAAAAGAGAGAGCGCACCATAGGGTAGTAGGTTCACACTTCGTGGAACAATTGCAGGAAATAAAAAGTAGAGGCTCACCTTATGAAGTTGTGCTATAAACAGGTATGCAGCCGTCGTGTCCAAAGGCTTCAGGAGATGAGGCCCAATCTTCTCCAAAGGAATTTGCAAAGTATAGATAGCAGGACCGCAGGTTGGCGCAATAACACCTTACTGGGACACTTGGATAGAGAATAAATGATCTTATTCTTTATTGAGCATTCTTTTTTTCCAATTTTTAAAACAACACGCTAGAGCCCCCTTCATCAGGTTGAAATGGCTTAGTAAACAACAAAACATGCACAACAGGTATTTATACCCTAAAAATGTTTTAAAAACGCCAAAAAGCATCCCTTGACAGCCCAGTGAGAGTGGTAATGCCTCAGGGTGTCCCCTCATTTACATATAATTAAAATGTTTTCTCATTAAAAGCAAACTTGTATGTGTGGTTCAAAATACTTAAAATGCATAACGATAAAATATGCTTCAAATAATGTGCTTTTCACTCACATATTTA
This sequence comes from Bufo gargarizans, assembly GCF_014858855.1. Taxonomy (NCBI): domain Eukaryota; kingdom Metazoa; phylum Chordata; class Amphibia; order Anura; family Bufonidae; genus Bufo; species Bufo gargarizans. The sequence continues at coordinate 356,152,865 of NC_058085.1, read as the reverse complement.
TTTTTGAAAGAAAATTATGTAGGCTATAGTGCTGGCGCTGTAGGAGTCATGCGATTGCAGATGCGGTCACGTGACCCGGTTGCTAGGAAGTGATTGACGCTAGTGTGGCCATACAGAGGAAGACTTCCGGTCACGTGGTCGTTACTTGATGCAACCATGTGAACTGGTAGCCAGGGAACCTGGTGTTCCTGGCTTGTGTGTTGAGCGCTGAGATTGCAGACGTGTGGGACTAGACGAGGGAGGTCACGTGGTCGCTGTGTGTTGTGACCACGTGACAATAGACGCTATCATGCTCCTAGCTAAAGCCTCCGGGTCACGTGATGACCTAGATAGGTCATGTGACCAGTATTACTATGGAGATAGGATGCTTAGGGAAGAATTCTTATAGGAGCGCCAGCATAGATAAAAATAAAACGAAGGGTCGTCAATGGGCGAAAATGCCATTGCAGAAGTGTGATTATGCAGGTAGCATAAGAATTAACTTATATAAATCAAGAAATTATATAAACAAGCAATTTCATATATATGGGCGGAGTTTATATCATGAAAAATATCATAGAGCATTTCATATGGGCAAAGGTTGTGTGTTTATCAGGGGATGGTATCCTGAATGATTATTAGAGGATAATATAATAAAGTAGATTAGTACACAAGAGCAGTTATTATCTATTTACTGTAGAAATATGTAAACCTAGGAGTGGGAAGAAGTATGTACATTGTTTGCTAATGGGTAGTAGTGTGAATGAGCCTGAAAGGCTAATATCACTAAATAGCGTAGTTTCTTGAAATTTTTCTTCTCAGATACAAGAGGGAGTTTTTTTTCTTTTTGTCTTTTCTGGACCCCTACTGGACCTAGTGTTATGATTTTTAGGGGGCGGTGTGTTTTATGTTATTATTTTAGGATTGGACCAAGGAGATGTTTTTTTTATGTATAATAATACAATGCTCTGGTCTATGAACCAGAGTGTCCAGCTAAGAACAAAGGGTGGCTTTTATTCTAGCAGACCAGGCCCATGCATACAGTGCTGCCCATAATTATTCATACCCCTGGCAAATTTTGACTTTAAGTTACTTTTATTCAACCAGCAAGTAATTTTTTGACCGGAAATTACATAGGTGTCTTCCAAAAGATAATAAGACGATGTACTTAGAGGCATTATTGTGGGGAGAAAAAAAAAGATTTCTCAGCTTTTATTTACATTTGAGCAAAAAGTGTCCAGTCCAAAATTATTCATACCCTTCTCAATAATCAATAGCAAAGCCTTTATTGGCTATTACAGCAATCAAATGCTTCCTATAATTGCAGACCAGCTTTTTGCAGGTCTCCACAGGTATTTTTACCCATTCATCTTTAGAAATGAGCTCCAAATGTTTCAGGTTGGAGGGTCTTCTTGCCATCACCCTGATCTTTAGCTCCTTCCACAGATTCTCAATTGGATTCAAGTCTGGACTCTGGCTGGGCCACTCCAAAACGTTAATGTTGTTGTCTGCTAACCATTTCTTCACCACTTTTGCTGTGTGTTTTGGGTTATTGTCATGCTAAAATGTCCACTGGTGCCCAAGGCCAAGTTTCTCTGCAGACTGCCTGATGTTGTCATTGAGAATCCTCATGTATTGCTCTTTTTTCATGGTGCCGTTTACTGTGATTAGGTTCCGTGATCTATTGGCTGAAAAACACACCCAAAGCATTAGGTTCCCATTACCATGTTTGACAGTGGGGATGGTGTTCTTTGGGTTTAAGGCTTCTCCTTTTTTATGCCAAATGAAGGAAACATCATTGCGACCAAACAATTCCATTTTTGTTTCATCTGACCATAACACAGAAGACTAGAAGTCTTCTTCTTTGTCCAGATGAGCTTTTGCAAAGGTCAAGCAAGCTTTTGTGTGCCTTATCTGGAGAAGTGGCATCCTCCTTGGTCTGCATCCCTGGAACCCAGCAGTGTGCTGTGTCCGTTGGATTGTCTGCCTTGAGACATTGCCACCAGCAGAGCCCATATTCACCAGGAAGGGCTTGGTGGTGATCCTTGGATTCTTTTTCGCCTCTCTAACTATCCTCCTGGCCAGCACACGTGTCACTTTTGGCTTTCGGCCACGTCCTCTGAGATTTTCCACAGTGCGGAGCATCTTGTATTTTTTTATAATACTTTGCACTGTAGCCACTAAAACATTTTGAAATGGCCTTGTAGCCCTTTCCTGACTTGTGAGCAGCCACAATGCGCAGCCGCAGGTCCTCACTGGGCTCCTTTATCTTAGCCATGACTGTCCACAAACCAACTGCAGAGAGCTGCTGTTTTTCAACTGTTGAGTTGATTAAAACAGCTGTTCCCAATTATTAAGGGTAATTAGAATGCTTTAGAACAGCTTGGACTATTTGGAATGGTATAGAACTTTCGATTTTCCCACAGACGGTGTCAGTTTGTGAAGGGTATGAATAATTTTGGACTGGACACTTTTTGCTCAAATGTAAATTTTCCCACAATAATGCCACTTGTACATTGTCTTATTATCTTTTGGGAGACGTCTATGTCATTTCCCGTCAAAAAATTACTTGCTGGTTGAATAAAAGTAACTTTAAGTCAAAATTTGCCAGGGGTATGAATAATTATGGGCAGCACTGTATATTGTCAACTATTTATTTGAATGGCAGCCATGTTATGTTATATTTCCTCTGTTCTGACCAGAGTTCCCCCTGGGGGAAAAAAAACCTGCTGATTATGGTGAGTTTCTCAAACCAGATCATGTGTGGACTGACTCTACAGGGAAATTTCTAAGTGGGCCCTTGCCTTGGGGGCCACCCAAGCCCTCTTGTCTGCCACTGGCTGTGTACATAATGAGCTCTAAGTGACAATCAATTACTCATGTACCCAGCTATTGACCGCATGTGCCCGTCTGCTTTTAACTCCTGTAACCGCATCTCACCTCCTAAGCCCCCGCTCCATATCCTAATCAGAGACATCTAGAGAAGGAAGACAGAAAATGGCAGCTATTGATGGCCACCTAAGATTGGCAAATTTTGGAGTGATATATTGTGGTACATGGTTCTGCAGGGACAGTATTTTTTCACTATGGTATTGTCCCCCCTTCTGTCACTTTGTGCCTGCCTACAACATGAGACCACTTTTAGTTTTCTTTTTTCCAGGGTTACGATAAGGTCCCAATCCGCCCCTGAACCAGACCTTTGCAGATCAGCTGATAGCTGTGCAGTTTTATTTGGTTCATCAAGCTGACAATAATGCTACTTACTGTTTAGCTGTCCGTTGCTTATTTCCTTCAAAAAACACTTTAATCCAATATTCAAATTAGGCCTGAAGGTGCCCAGGGGCGGAATTCAAGCAGCCGCTGCCCAGGCCCCTCTTCGCTAGCCGCCGGCTAGATCGAGATGTTGGGGCCTGCGCATGCGCAATAAACGCTCGGATGCCGATGCCCATAATGGGTAATGCTGTGCGCAGGCGCCGTGATTCGGATGCACGGCGCAGGCGCGGTATTTCACACTGAAGGGAGGCGGTAATAAGAAGAACCTATGGCCAGCCTGAGTGTTTAAAGGGGAGGGGTTTCATATGAATAGCGAAGAGGGGCCTGGGCACCGGCTGCTTGAACGCGCCTCAGACCTAATTTGCATATTGGATTATTGAAGTGTTTTTTGAAGGAAATAAGCGACGGACAGCTAAACAGTAAGTAGCATTCACATCTGGGTACTATAATGCTGAGAATGGTGTTAGTCAGTATAGGTGAAAGACTCCCTTTAACTTTCTTCCCGTCGTATTTTTTTCTTACATATTTCTTCTTCTTTCTTATTCCTCTATAAACTCACCCTCTCTGTTCGGTTTTGATCAACAGTCTAGCAACTGCCTTGGCCACACACTACTGGAGGCATCTGCCAACAAATATTTAACACTTTTCCACATCTTGCAATTCTGTTCAGAGGATTAAGAAATGTCTGAATTTGCAGAGAATCAACTTTACATAAATCACAGTGTTAGACATATCTCCTTACAATTAGACGAGCACTTTGTGCATATTTAATTTGCTCATTTAATTAGCTCCTTCTATCTTCTCTGGCACTACGTCCTTTCCTCCCTAATATTGCACTTTCGGTGGCTATAATGTCAGTGGACACACTTGTCTTCTGTAACCTTTCTGGAATTAGCGCATAAGTAATAAACTGCAGACAGAACATTACTACAAACTGGAAATAAAAACTGGTAGTAATCGTTATCGTATCCATAAAATAGACTTTAACTTCTTCACATTCCCAGAGGTCATTTAAATAGGACGATGTGTCCATGTAAATGGAGGCGGTGCAGTGGAAAAAAATATAAAGATTGGACTAATAAATGATATTAGTTTTTCTTGTGCAGATTTTCTACTCTGTGCAAAGTTGTTGGCAGGTTGAAAAGACACTTGAGTCCCCCATACACATTAGTAAACTAGTGGCCAAACTCACCGAGAAGGGCGGGTTCAGACATCACTCTGGTATGTATGAGGAGCTCCCAACTCTCTCCTGACAGATGATGTCAGGGAAGAGAAGGATTGAGCAAAATTAATATTTTCACCTGATCCCTTTTGTTCCCCCATGTGATAACCAGCCACCAGAAGTGCCTAGCAGCGCCTCTCCCCATAGAATACATGTACAAGCCGACAATCGCCTACTCGTCAGCGGAGGAGACTGCTGCTAGTACATGATCCTCCACAGTATGGGGAGAAGCGATGACTAATGCCATACTGAATCATTGTTTGCCAGCAGCAGAGGCCATTCAGATGGCACAATATGCTGCCCACAAAAAAAAATATGTATGTAGTATAAAGAGTATGGTGGCTCTCTATCGCCTGTAACTATGAATGGGTGCTGCTAAGCCTAATGATTCACCCAGTCAAAAAAGTAAATAATATATGTAGAGAGGCTGAGCACTCTCCCAATGGACCACACAGAAACTATTCAAAAATTATTATGTTTATTACACCAATATATAGATCTAAAATTCAAAACAGAATTACAATAAAACTGATTACGCGATAAAAATACATTTTAAAATACACTTTAAAAATATGATACAAAATTATACGGATTAGGGGCATAAATGGTTAAATAGCGTTGGCATACAAAAGGATAATATATATAACTTTAAATGTAGAAATGTGTCCTGGTTATACAAGAGAATCGTTAGTAATTCGATAGTGATTCGATATTCAAATATTCGACAATACGAAGATAAATAATCAACTGTATGAAGGTAATTTTCGAATGTATGAAGATAATTTTCGAATAAATGTTCGAATGAATGTCCAGACTGAGATTCAGTGTTTACTTGCGATAATTATATAATATTCAGTCAGTGTTCCCTGTATGGCAAAAAGAGGCACTTACTCTTGCAGAAAGCCATCTGACTATAGCGCACGGTGGCGTCCCACGTGGCTAATGGAGTTGAATTCGGCAGTGCTTATCAATTGCAGTTCAGCAGGAGCAGTGTGAGCGATATGGCCCTCCGTATAGAGATTCTTTTGATGAAGAAGTTTTGATTGTAGCTCTATTACTTCAAGGGTCTGAATGTTCGCTGTTATGCCATAAAATTCTTCAGGGTAAAAGTTGTTAAAATCAGGACGTTCATCAGCTGATGTGCGGGTCTTTTGAAACCAGACGCGTTTCGGGGTCTTTTCCTAGCCCCTTCCTCAGTTGTAGCCCGCAGAGGGGAATAAACCCCTTTTTATACCCAAAATCCTCCATAATTCGGATTTGGATTTTGGGTATAAAAAGGGGTTTATTCCCCTCTGCGGTCCATTGGGAGAGTGCTCAGCCTCTCTACATATATTATTTACTTTTACCCTGAAGAATTTTATGGCATAACAGCGAACATTCAGACCCTTGAAGTAATAGAGCTACAATCAAAACTTCTTCATCAAAAGAATCTCTATACGGAGGGCCATATCGCTCACACTGCTCCTGCTGAACTGCAATTGATAAGCACTGCCGAATTCAACTCCATTAGCCACGTGGGACGTCACCGTGCGCTATAGTCAGATGGCTTTCTGCAAGAGTAAGTGCCTCTTTTTGCCATACAGGGAACACTGACTTTTTGCCATACAGGTAAACACTGAATCTCAGTCTGGACATTCATTCGAACATTTATTCGAAAATTATCTTCATACATTCGAAAATTACCTTCATACAGTTGATTATTTATCTTCGTATTGTCGAATATTTGAATATCGAATCACTATCGAATTACTAACGATTCTCTTGTATAACCAGGACACATTTCTACATTTAAAGTTATATATATTATCCTTTTGTATGCCAACGCTATTTAACCATTTATGCCCCTAATCCGTATAATTTTGTATCATATTTTTAAAGTGTATTTTAAAATGTATTTTTATCGCGTAATCAGTTTTATTGTAATTCTGTTTTGAATTTTAGATCTATATATTGGTGTAATAAGCATAATAATTTTTGAATAGTTTCTGTGTGGTCCATTGGGAGAGTGCTCAGCCTCTCTACATATAAAAATATGTATGTGTCCGCACTAATGAGCTATTACCCCGATGAACGAGCCTTTCGCTCGTTCATCCGGTATTAGACGGCACCTTTAAACAGACCGATTGTCTCTAACCAGCCTTCATAAGAACGCTCAGGAAGTGTAAAAGGGCCTTCAGCTGACGACAGACATAACTAATGAAAGTAAGGTAGTTTTGTTCCTTTTGTTACAGAAACATGATAGTATGAGCACAATAATACAAAAATCCTCATTGATGCCTTTTATATGAATCTGGGCCATGCAGTCCTATAAAGCAAGAAAACTGCTCTTCATATTATGGTGTTTCATACCATCTTTGATGCCTGTATAAGTTCTAATATTGCTAAAGTCTCAAAGCAGCACTAATACAGCACGATCAGGAGATCAGGCAAAGGAGTTCAAATAGATACCCTCCCATTTTATGGGGTAGTCAATAGCCTCAGAAATTAATACATTTTTTAGATGAATGCTGCCTGATTTTATGTATTCTTAGACCGTATCTATCCCAGTGTCCCAGACCATCATTGTACAAGCACCAACTATCCCAGAAGCTTCGAGCCCAAGTAAAAGAAGCCCATACACCTTCAATAGCTGTCCACTTGGCTAAAAATGATCCTCCCAACCAAGACACATTCACACTGGACGTGGCCTAAAATCCATGTTTTGTAAACAAGGAGAGGGGGCGAGATCGGCGATGATCCAGTGTTTACGGAGTGGGGGCAAGTCTCGGTGCCCATGGCAGGCTTTTACAGTGGATATGTACGATGGCAAATCTGCAGCAAAAATGTGTACTCTTTGGTGTTGATGGATTTACGGAAGTATCTGTTAAACCCTATGATGATGAATACCACTGTATAGCATCTGCCTGAGGCATTTTTTTAACGTACATACGTCACGTGGAACAAAAACGTGTTGCCCTGATGTGTGTGGCCAGCTTAAATGAGTGGCCAAAATATGCAAAATTCGTTCTTGATTTCAAAACAAAAATAAAATTGAAAATCTAAAAAAATCTGGCCAATAATTGCAAGACTTGTATCTCAGGGCTTGAGAGACTTATTTTCGTGTTGATGTTCCTTGGTTTTGCTGTAGAAAAAAATTATCTAACAATGTTTCAACTATCATTCCTTAGAGCTTCCACAGATACACAGATAATACAGATGACAATCATTTAAAGCCAAAACTACTTATTATAAAGGTGGCAGCTGCATCTACTATAGAGGTGTCAACATACACATTAGATGTTTGTCTAATTGGAGGGTCACATAGCGTCAAGGTATAAATATATAATGCAATACGGACAGCTTTAGAGCTCTCCCATGACCTGTGGACCACAATAATAGCAAAAGCTTTAGTGGGAGAACTAGCTCAAGGTTCATACTGTCGTTTTTCCTTGGGTGGAACGAACAAGCAGCAGGACCTTCAAAGAGATAGCTATAATGGATGAAGAGGTAATAGTTGCCCCCCCACTTCTTCCCCCAGGACATAAGGGGACTCAAAGTCCCCTTTCTCAGGAAAGAGGACACCAGTATTATAAAAGGTACATAGTAGGTGGGAGCCTGTTACAATCTGAGGTCAAGGAACTTCATGTTTTGGAACCTCCTATGCCAGTATAGATGAAGTAGAGGTATAATGGTGAGTATCAATGCCTAAAGGGGTGGAATGATTTTTGAGTTCTCAGGATCCAGCATTGCCGCCAGTCTGCCAGACCCCATTATACCAGAGAAATATGCCAAAAATCAGCATGACAAAGACCTCTACACACAGTGGTTTTTGTCTGGCAGATTCCCAACATTCTCTGTAAGGAGAGCTGACGAACATCCAGATGCAGATGTGAAAGTAATCTAAGCCTATGCACATGACCAGAGTCTATCGATAGTAATATACAGCAGTATTCTGGGTATGAATCTGTAAACCCTATGCACAGGCCTAATCTGTAGGACCCTATGCACATGACTAGAGTGTCTATATAGTAATATAAAGCAGTATTCTGGCTATGACTCTGTAAACCCTATGCACAGGAATAGTCTATAGGAACCTATGCACTTGACTATCCTGTCTATGCTAAAATAAAGCAGTATACTGGGTATGTCTCTATTTAGAGTAGGGGGTCAGCAACCTTCAGCACTCCAGCTGTTGTGAAACTACAGTTCCCATTCACTTTTTTGGGAGTTCTGAGAAGAGCAGAGCATTCATGCTGGGAGTTGTAGTTTTGCATCAGTTGCAGAGATGGAGTTTGCCTACCCCTGGTTTACAGCATATTATTATGTATGGATTGCTGGGAAAGCAGAAGCTATTCACAACATGCTAATCATGGTTGGATCCTGAAGGTACAATTACTGTCATCCAGCTGTACACAAAGACAACTATACATAGATAGAGATATGTGGTTTCCAAGGACAGATGATTTCTGATACCCACGACAAAGGACAGGGGGAAAATGAATGTTCTGTGATATTGTCCGCTCAGAAGAGCCACATTAGTGCCGCCTGGTAGTAGCTGGCCATAAATGCGGAGGCTGAGAGACTCTCACCCCATGTATCTCCAGCTGTGCAGCGATGAGTTCACCGCCAATATAAACAACCTGCGTACCCACGAATGTGAAGAGAAGTGTGCAGAACAGGGAAGAGATGAGTCATGCCATTGTTTCAATACAGAAAAGTACGCTCTTCTCCAAGTTGTCACTATCCAATTAAAAATGAGTGACTATGAATTCCCTTAAGGCTACATGCACACGACCGTTGTGTGTTTTGCGGTCCGCAAATTGTGGATCCGCAAAACACAGATGGCGTCCGTGTGCGTTCCGGAATGACACGGACAGCCATTGATATAACTGCCTATTCTAGTGCGGTCCCATACAAATGTGCGGCCCCATACATCTTGCGGCCCTATAGAAATGAATGGGTCCGCAATTCCGTTCCGCAAAATGCGGAATGGAATTGCGGACGTGTGAATGGAGCCTTAGGCTGCGTTCACATCAGTGTTCAGCCTTTCCGTTCTCCTGCCCCATGGACTATAATGGGGTGCATAGGTTTCCGCTCAGAAGATGATTTTGGAGTGGAGACAAAAGTCCTGTGCGCAGAACTTTTGTCTCCGCTCTAAAATCATCTTCTGAGCGGAAACCTAACGGACCCCATTATAGTCTATGGGGTCCGTAGGCTCCGTTCGGCTCAGTTATGTGCCGAATCCGTCCTTTCCGTTCTCCTGCTCCTATAATGAAGCAGGAGAACAGAAAGGCTGAACGCTGGTGTGAACTCAGTCTAAGGGCTGTTTCACACGAGCGGATGCCGTGAGTGGCATCCGCTCCGTGAAAGAGTGCCAAGACCCGATGCAGACTGCAGAGGCACGGAGCATTATCAGTCATGTTAATGCTCCGTGCCTCTGCAGTCTGCATCGGATCTTGGCACTCTTTCACGGAGCGGATGCCACGCACGGCATCTGCTCGTGTGAAACAGCCCTAATAAGGCCTCTTGCACATGACTGTATGGCTTTTCCTGTATTTTGCGGACCGTTTTTCAGGGATCCATTGTTACGTTTTTTGGTTCCGTTTCCTTTCCGTTCCGTAGTTCCGCAAAAAATTCTCTGTATGGTTATTGTATGTGATTCGTTGTTTGCGGATCGCAAACAGAAACATAACATTTTTTATTATTAATGTAATGTACAGTAATGTGTTTTAACAGTATACACATGGCAAAACTGGGCATGGATCCGCAAAAAACTGATGACATACGGATGTGTATGTATTCCGTAATTTTTGAAGACCCATTGACTTGAATGGAGCCACGGATCGTTATTTAATAGGACAATAATAGGACAAGTTCTATCTTTCAGCGGAACGGAAATACAGAAACGGAATGCATACGGAGTAAATTTTTTTGGCGGAACCATTGAAATGAATGGTTGCACATATGGTCCGCAAACGGAATCCACAAAAACGGAATGGAAACGGAAAAAAAAAATGTTTGTGTGCAAGAGGCCTAAAGGGGTTATCCAACCCCTATAATGACCCCTCCAACGCCCGGGGCCCTTATAGAGGTTATACTTACTCGGCTCCCCGGCACCAACTTCATTAGCATTTTTGGGCTGATAGCACACTCATTCATGTTTATGGAGCCATGCACATATCCGTATTCTTTTGTGGATCCATGTGGCTGTTTATAAATGATAGAACATGTCCTATTCTGGTCCATATTGCAGACACGGGTTGCACGAATTGTAGAAAACACTAGGAAGGTATCAATATTTTGCAGATCTGTGGTTTGCGGACAGAAATACAGATACAGTCATGTGCATGAGGCCTAAAGGGGTATTCCCATATGATCATGTTATTGCATATCACAAGGATGTGCCCTAATATTATTATTAGTAGAAATAAACTGCTTTTCCTGAGAATGTAGGGCATCCGTTTCTTGGCTTTTCTCCTGCACAACAGTAATTCTGGCCACACACTGTGCAGGGAAACAGTGTAGAGGAGCCGACCCTCTGAGCTAGCTCTACTGCCCCCTATTCTAAAGCTTTATTTAACAGCCAGCCCTTCCAAGTTCCAACCATCATCCCCTTACACATGCATGCTCGACTGAGTGTGAATGTGTTCTAACCTCTGGCAGGGGCTTATCTCACTTGATTAAAAAAGGATCCAGCATGTTGAAAGTTCCACCTCTTTCCCCCTGACATCTGTCATCAAGGGAAAGTCAGGAAACCCCATACACATTAGATCAGGCATGTCCAAACTGCGGCCCTCCAGCTGTTGCAAAACTACAACTCCCAGCATGCCTGGATAGCTCACAGCTATTAGGGCATGCTGGGAGTTGTAGTTTTGCAACAGCTGGAGGGCCGCAGTTTGGACATGCCTGCATTAGATGGTCGGCAAATCCCACTGAAATCGGCAGGTTTCGCCACCATTCGCCTAATTTTATGGTGACCTTATGGATCTTGGGGTCCCAATGAAGAAGTGAAGGCAGATCCTTTCCGCTTTAATAGGAAAAAGCCTTGTACTCTACTTTCTGGACTCCTTAGTTATAAATCTTACAAAGAAAGTCGCATACATTTTCATTAGCCATGAGGCTTTCTCCCCGTATCCCCATTCAGGACACAGACAGTCCACCGTGCATGTGTATGGTGGGATCAGGATAGATAGCTTTTGGCTGAAAAAGCCAACAGCTATCTTACATGTAAGACCAACCTTAAAGAGGTTTTCTGAGATTATGATATTGATGACCTATCTTCAGGATAAGCCACTAATACTGTATCAGCCAATCAGCTGTTTGAGGAGGCCACGGGACTCCAGTGAGCACCATGGCCTCCTCACAGCTTCCCATGCACAGTACCGTCCATTGGATAGCCATTGTGTTTGGTATCATAGCTCAGCCCCATTCACTTGAATGGTATTGAGATGCACCTAGGCCGCGTTGCTGATGAACTTGATGTCATTGGCCTAGGAAGAGGCCCCGATGCTCACCAAAGTACCATGGTCTGTTCATATAGGAGACCGTTGAGGTCCTGTAAGTCCGACCCATGCCAATCTGACTTATCTTGAGTATAGGCCACCAATATCAATATCTCGGAAAACCCCTTTAACCTTTTGACAGAGTTCAGCACTGGATGAGGAACCATGGCACCCTGTCAGAGATATATAAAGTGGTACCATCTTGATTGATATCGTCACCTGTGGTATCTCTTATTTTTATAAAAAATTATATGAATGAATAGGCTAACATCCAACTAGTCAGATCCGTGTTTCATTCCATGAGAGACATTGAAAGACCATAGGCCAGTCCCCAAAGATACTACATGTTCAGCATATCCCATCCAAATTGGTACAAAGAATACCACACAATGGTATCCACTCAAAAAATGCAATTGTGAGTCTTCAAATCAAATTAATAAATGAAAAAACAGCTATATACATCAGTAACAAAAGTGAAGGCTGGCAGGCTCTCACCTCCTGTACCACCAGCAGAGCAGAGATGTTTCCTCAACTCAACATGTCCAATGCCATGGTATACAACTGCTACAGAGTTTATAAGGTGAGTAATTGATAAAAACACATTAACACATAATCAGTAAAAGAGCCTTCTCATTTTTGATGATAATTCTGAGCCTTCAATGACCAGGAATGGTGAACACAATGCAGCAATGATTACTCTTGCATGCCCCCAACTAGGTGCTCCAGAGACAATACATGGAGATATCCTTTAACAAGCCCCTGATTCCTCGCCTATTGATGTGTAACCAGATGGCTCCTTATTGCCATAATGGAAAGTTTTCAGTCTTGTTTACACCCATGTCTTGGTCTTTTCATTCATTCTGTGACACACAGAAAATCAAATATGTACCTGCTATGAGGTAGATTTATACGCCCTCAGCTTACTTAATAAATGTGGTCTAAACAGACCACATCCAGCTTACTCATCAAATGTTTTACACTTCAACCATTTGTTACTTTTCGGGCCAGCTTATCCTCCTGACTACCCCTTTGTAGATGCACATTTGGATCGGCCAACATTTGTCATAGAAGAGTTGTCTGGTCATCCCTATAGACATTACATGGTCTGCTCATCCTACCAAAAATTGTCAAGTTTGGAGGGGGCTTCTTTAAAGAGATTGACCACTATATATGTATTGCTGCAAATCTGGTGGGAACCCCACATTAAAGGGGTTACCTGATGCCCACAGAAATTTTAGTTATGGTCCCTTGACTGCTCAGTATAGAGACAAACAGCACTTACCTGTTCACCAAAACTCCATTCCTTGTGGACTGGAAATGTGCACTACTGTAGCCATTCACTGGCCTCAGTGGTGACTTGCCACTTGTAGAGATGTCTGCAGCAGTGCACGTGATGAAAGATGGGATGTCACACTTCTTGTCCACTGGTAGATGGAACCAGCGGGGATGGGACACTTGGCGCTGGAACACAGCACTAGTGAACAGGTAAATGCATTTTGTCTTTAGGCCAACATTTCTGTGGTCTTCAGGCAACCCCTTTAATGTGATGTTCCCAGCACATTTTCGGCAAGGCACATATATTGGCCCACCCCTTTAAAGCATTTAGATGGCTTTCAATCAAACCTGTTGATAGTAGGAGCAGATAACATTCTTCATATTGCTAGATGAGACGAGACATCTTAAAAGGGTTGTCCCACCCAAAAATATTAAAAAAAAATTCAAACCAACACCTGGAGCTACATATTTTGTAATTGCATGTAATTAAAAAAATTTGTATAGTTACTAAGTTAACTGTCTAGCACCACCTGCTATTTGTTCTTTTCCTTATTTCTCTGTCTACTTGGCTCAGGTGGTCACACATGCTCAGTTCCATTATTCAACTGCCACCAACTGTATCTTCCATTAGAAGTTGTGACAGTTACAGGGAGAGAGCTGAAGCAGAAAGAACATGCCCCCAGAGAAAGGACACAAACCCTGAAGAGCCAGCATGAAGAAAATCTAGCACAGCAATTAGAGCAATGAATGGGGAGATCTCTGAATCTGTGTGAGGTAAAGGACTGGTTCTAGCTTTGCTTCAGGTTGTCATGTTCTATATTATGTCTGATTTATATTTTTACACTAATCAGCACTTAGCAACCAACATTTAGTGACTAAATGTGGCCATACACATTAGATAGATGTCAGGTTGAACCTGCCAATTTTGTCAGGACGAGGTAATCATTTAATGTATATGGTGGTGTACTGACTATTATTATTAGTATTATTATAATTTATTTTAAAGTGCCATTAGTTCCATTGAGCTGTACATCCAGCCGGGGTTACACAAATATAAAATACAATAAACAAGAAACTTTTAACAGACTGGTATAGAGGGGTAGAGGAGCCTGCCCGAAAGACCTTACAATCTATAAGGGAAGGGGAGAACACAGTAGGTGAGGGTATAGGCTGCTCTTGGGGCTGTGTGGTGGTAACATGCTCATTGTAGACCTGAAAAGGTGGGTTACTCTTGAAGCTTTGGATGTTGGGGGAGATCCTGATGTATGGGGTAGTATGTTCCAGAGTGGGGGAGAGGCACGTGAGAAATCTTGTAGTCGATAGTGTGCAGAACAGATGAGAGGAGAACAGAGGAGAAGGTCCTGTGAAGATCGGAGAATACGTGTGGGCATGTATCCAATATGTAAGGAGGGGACAGATTGTGGATGGCTTTATACGTAGTTGTAAGTATTTTAAACTGAATTCGCTGGGCATTGGGGAGCCGGTGAAGAGATTGGCAAAAGGGGGAGGCAGAGGAGAAACGAGGGGAGAGGTGGATTAACCGGGCAGCGAAGTTAAGAACAGATTGGAGGGGAGAGAGCGTGCTAGATGGAAGGCCACAAAGGAGTATGTTGCAGTAGTCCAGATGGGACATGACAAGGGCATGCGTTAGTATTTTAGTTGACTCCGGGTGAGGAAGGCGCAAAAAATCAGTTGTAGGGGAAAAGTGGTTTGGCCAAATTAGATTTCAACAAACCTGATCCTTTGGTTCTTTAAGGGAATGTGTCATCAGAAAATGACCTATTGTTTAACTCGTGTTTTTGTAGTAGAGATGAGCAAATTTCATATTTTGAAATTTGTTTGCGATTCGTTTGGTGGTAAAAGCAGAATTTTTTATGGATTCCGTTACCATAGACCATAACGCAATTCTATGACAGAATGCATAACGGAATGCCTTTAGAGGCATTCCGTTATTCATTCCGTCATAATAGAAGTCTATGGGCTTTAAAACGGATCCGTTCCGTTTCCGTTATGCAGGAGAGTCATCTACTGCATAACGGAAACGGGACAGATCTGTTATGCAGCCTATAGGCCTCTTTCACACGGGCGTGAGTTTTTTTGCCCGGATAAGAGCCGGGTGCGTTGCGCGAAAATGCGCGATTTTTTCTGCGCAAGTGCAAAACATTGTCATGCGTTGCACTCGCTTGAGAAAAATCGCGCATGTTTGGTACCCAAACCCGAACTTCTTCATAGAAGTTCGGGCTTGGGATTGATGTTCTGAAGATTGTATTATTTTCCCTTATAACATGGTTATAAGGGAAAATAATAGCATTCTGAATACAGAACGCATAGTAAACCAGCGCTAGAGGGGTTAAAAAAAAATATTAAAAAATTTAACTCACCTTAGTCCACTTGATCGCGAAGCCCGGCATCTCCTTGTGTCTCCGCTGCTGATGAACAGGACCTGGGATGAGCTGCTCCATTAAATACAGGTTAAGGACCTTCGATGACGTCACTCCGGTCATCACATGGTACGTCACATGATCTTTTACCATGGTGATTCACCATGGTAAAAGATCATGTGATTACCGGAGTGACGTCATCGAAGGTCCTTAAGCTCTATTTAATGGAGTAGCTCACCCCAGGTCCTGTTCATCAGCAGCGGAGACACAAGGAGATGCCAGCTTCGCGAGCAAGTGGACTAAGGTGAGTTAAATTATTTTCTATTTTTTTTAACCCCTCTAGCGCTGGTTTACTATGCATTCTGTATTCAGAATGCTATTATTTTCCCTTATAACCATGTTATAAGGGAAAATAATAATGATCGGGTCTCCATCCCGATGGTCTCCTAGCAACCATGCGTGCAAATCGCACGGCATCCGTACTTGCTTGCGGATGCCATCCGATTTTCACACACCCCATTCACTTCTATGGGGCCTGTGTCACGTCAAAATCCGAAAATATAGAGCATGCTGCGATTTCCACTGAACGCACAAGTGATGCGTTAAAAACATCGCTCATGTGCACAGCCCCATAGAAATGAATGGGTCAGGATTTAGTGCGGGTGCCATACGTTCGCCGCACGGATCGCACCCGCACGGAAAACTCGCCCGTGTGAAAGGGGCCATAGACTTCTATTATGATGGAATAAATAACTGAATGCCTCTTATGGCATTCCGTTATGCATTCTGTCATAGAATTGCATTATGGTCTGTGGTAACGGAATTCAAAAGGCATTTCTGCTTTTAACAGTAAACGAATCACAAGCAAATTTTAAAATATGAAATTTGCTCGTCTCTAGCTAATAGGTCTAATAATAGGTTGGGATTTCCTGTTCTATAGAGGTAACTTTTCTGTAGCTATTATCATTATTACCATGTAGGATTACAATGACAGATATCACCAACATACTGGTCCATGCAATCCACTATTGACAATAGGTGACATCACAGCTTATCTGCTCCCTCCTGAGGTCCACTCCCGTCCACTCCCGTCCACTCTGTTTGTGGCCCATATGGCTGCTTTCAAACAGGAAGTCTTAACATATTTAAAGCCTAGTGGCCAGTGTGAAAACTGCAGTATTTTTATTTTTTTATTAAATATAGACATGGAAAATACAAAAAAAATCAACCAAAATTCTTTTAAAATTCTTTTAAAAACATGATTTCAAAATAGGTCATTTTCTGATTACCTATTCCTTTTAAAAGAGATTAGCCACTGCGAGAAAGACCTGGCGGTGGCTTACTCCTCTGTCTCTATTGAAAACACATACATATTTGGTCGAGCCAAGCATGCCTTTGTATGGTTGGGTCAGGGGTAGTGTTGAGTGAACTTGTGTTTTCAAGTTCGGCGTACAAGGTTCGGGTTATCTAAGAATTCCTTTATGGATTCCGCTACCATGGACCATAAGTTATGTTCCGTGGTAGCAGAATCCATAACTGAATTCTTAGATAACCTGAACCTTGTACGCCGAACTTGAAAACACAAGTTCGCTTAACACTAGTTTGGGGTAATGAGCATAGATAGTCAACTTTAGGTTAGTTTCAGACAGTCACAATACAGGCACCAACTCACTATGAGTCTACTGAACCAAATTCACTAAAGAACCCTATGGTGGTATACATTCGCTACAGTAGACTCTCTTGGGCCCAGGTATTATATTTGAAATGCAGCTGTATTACAACTCCTATACATTAGGGATCCTGTACACTGGACTCAAGACATTACAAACTGCATGGTATCTGACATTTCAGCAGAGATTCAGATTACATTTAGCCTTGGCACCCAGTAAGGAGTCTCCGAGGTGCCAGGATAAGGCCACAGAACCTTGCAAACAGACCTTGGCGTCTGAGCAGATTCATGTTTTGTAATGAAGGACACCGAAACAGATAAAAATGTACAAAACATACATTTGGAAGTAACGTTTTTTTTTAATCTCCAGTCTGCATCCTGGCACCGTGACATATACAGGGGGTAGAAAACAGAGATAATGTACATACCAGAATGTTTCAGTTGGAGCTGGTGCTTCTGGATGCTCTAATTGATTCATAGTATTACTCCCTTTCCAAGGAAGTTCATTGAGGCCTCTGTTGCAGAGACTTGCAGGTGCAGGAAGGACCTTGATGAAGAGAAAGCTGATTAAGAACTTGATAACTGCTACAGTGTTATGTTAATATTCTTTCAAGGTCCCAACCGTGCCATAAATACCAGAAATGATGAAGCATGGTCAACTCTGCATAGATCAAGACAGTACGGGTAAGACTGAAGCCTAACATACTCTACATATGCAATAATAAGATTGTATTTTTCATTCTTGCTTTTATCTAAGTTTTTCCTTTGCAAGTTAGCAATTTTTCTATGACCTTTTATTTGTATTTGTGTTATTTTAATTTCTTGATAATTTTATAAATGTTTTTAAAGTAATAATCAGAACATTACTATACTATGCTACACTATATATAATATTATACTGTAGTTATATATATATATATATATATATATATATATTTATTTATTTCACATTTGTAGATATAAAAAAATATTTTATCAAAAAAATAAAGCAGGAAATTTGAAAAGTCTAAAAATGTACTAAAAAAATTTAATGGTATTTGCTAATTGCATGGCTTCTTTTATATGGATTGTGTGCTGTTTTTGTTTTGGTTATATTTAATATCATTCACCTGTAAAAAAAAAAAATATATATATATATATATATTTTTTTTTTAATACAGTCATGCAAATATAGTGTTGTCACTGAGAATATAGTGTAAAGCCCACTTTAACACAGTCAGTATTTGGTCAGTATTTTTCATCAATATTTGCAAGCCAAGGCCAGGAATGGGTCCAAAACACAGAAGAGGCACAAATACTTCCATTATAACTTTCCTCTGTGGGTTCCACTTCCAGTATTAGCTTATAAATAGTGATGCAAAATACTGACCGTGTGAAAGTGGCCTAAGTATGGATGGGAAAAAAATTATATCTGGGAAAACTATGCAGTTATTTAAATTCATATGTTTTGTTTCTGAACAATATTTGAATATTATACTTAATTTTTTAAAATATTTAAATGTTACATTTGTTTTATATGTTTAGTAACACCTTGTCAATATATTGTTTAAAGTGTGTTAATAACTTTTCTCTTTGTTTTTTGTTGTTTTTATGTGTTTGCCTCCTAGACGGACATCATGTACTCGTTGTTCCTTTTTCCTATGCATATACCTCTTTGAAAATCTGAGTTAAAGAGGCATAAGGCATGGGAAAATGGGGCTCTGGGCTCCTCATCACTACGGCAGCTGCTCCCCATGTTTGCTAGGAATCTTAAGAAGGCAGGCGCTAAACCTATGCGATAACACAATGTAACAACTGCTGCATGGACTAAATGCTACATTTTGCTCATCTGCTTCCTTTTACAAAGTTATTTATTCTGTACACTTTGACTTAATTAAACATGATTCTAAATGAAAAGGGTCAATATTTTTTTTGGGTGTTAAACATCATTAAGACAATATTATATAGTCAATAAATATAGGGGAATACAATAATAATAATAATAACAACATAGCTGACATTGGATCAAAGTGTAATGTCTAATTGTAGCTAATATATCAGTTTTATAGTAAGTATAATGATGTCTGCAGTCTTGTGTAATCATTTTAACAGATACTTGTATTTATTGTTATGCAGATGTGTACAATTGTTGTGCATATGAATATATTAGTAATAATTATGCACACTATGTACAAATTAACTGCAAATATTTATTACCATAAGAATGCCGGCAGCATTGTGCTTGCTCTGTCAAAGTAAACTGATACATTAGCTATAGATATAATTAAGCCGCTATAAGCACATGATGTTTATCGCTAATTGCCATGGTTTCACTGCAAATACAAATGAGACCCACAACAGCCATATACCTCACCTGTACCTGCAGCAAAACCACAGCAATTAGCAGTAATATAAATACGGTCACAGCAGCTCGACCGCATAATGTACGGGCACCCTGAGACATTACACTTAGAGATAAGCAGTATGACTTATCTTAGATATTTGGCAATATTATTATTATTATTTATTAATAGTAGTAATCTTACTAATAGGCATAATTGTTGTAATAAAAGGTTGAGATGGGTGAGTCTTATTGGCCAGTTCTACCTGAAGCTCTGGGACCCCATTACTATATAAATGACAGGTCCCCCACTTCCATGTGCTATCAAAATATTTTTGTACTTTAGCAACAGTGACATATCAAAAGTTTTCATCTGTGTAAAAGTCAGAGTGCTGAGACCCTCATCAATCATGGCTGCTGCTGGAGATGGACTCATTAGGCTTTCTATTGAACCCTTCTTCAGTGGCGAGGAGACACTGGGGGAGATTTCTCAAGCTGGTGTAAAGTAAAACAGGCTTAGTTGCCCCTAACAACCAATCAGATTCCACCTTTCATTTTCCAGAGAAGCTGTGAAAAATGAAAGGTGGAATCTGATTGGTTGCTATGGGCAACTAAGCCAGTTCTACTTTACACCAGCTTGAGAAATGACCCCAACTGTTCTGTGTGTCTTTGGCGATCTCAGCACAGGTACCCTTTAACTAAATTTAACAAAATGATTAAAGGGGTTTTCCAAGATTCTGATACTGATGACATTTCCTAAGGATAGATCAGGGATGGCCAACCTGTGGCTCTCCAGCTGTTGTAAAACTACAACTCCCACCGTGCCCTGCTGTAGGCTGATAGCTGTAGGCAGTCTGGGCATGCTGGGAGTCGTAGTTTTACAACAGCTGGAGAGCCTCATGTTGGCCATCCCTGGGATAGATCATCAAGATCAGATTGTTGGGGGGTCCGACTCCCAGCACTCCAGCTAATCAGCTGCTTGAAAAGTTCATAGCACTCCGGTGAGCTCCAATACCTCTTTCTAAGGGCTCATTCACACAGCTGTATGTATTTTGCGGTCCACAAAAAACGGATCTGCAAAAAATACAGATGAAATCCGTGTGCATTCCTGTATTTTGCGGAATGGAACAGCTGGACCCTTCATAGAACAGTACTATCCAGTGTCCGTAATGCGGACAATAATAGGACCTGTTCTATTTTTGTGACAGATTGTGACAGAGAAAATGGATCTGTCCCCATTGACCTGCATTTTGGGCCATGACGGATCCGCAGCATGCTGTGGTTTGCTCTCCAGTATAAGAACAGAACGGAATGCATTTTGGAGCATTTCGTTCTGTTCAGTTAGGTTTTGTCCCCATTGATAATGAATGGGGACAAAACGGAAGCTGTTTTTTTCCGGTATTGAGACCCTATGATGGATCTCAATACTAGAAAATAGTAACGCTAGTGTGAAGGTAGCCTAAGCCATGTGATGTCATGTTCATCAGTCTTGTGGCCTAGGCACAGGTGCAGTCTCATTCCATGGAATAGAGTTGAACTGCAATACCAAGCACAGCCTCTATCCAATAGACGGCGCTGTGCTTGGTAAGCTGTGAGCGGCTGATTGGACAGGGTCCTGGGTGTTGGACCCCCACCAATCAGATATTGAAGACCTATCCTGGGGAAAACCCCTTTATAAATTATACCCAAGTGCGATAAGCCCGAATCAATGACCTGTTAATACCACACTAGGTCCAACTTCAGGAGCGTAATTATAGGTGGTGCAGAGGTAGTAGTCATGAGCAAGGCCCTAAGGGGGCCCCTCTGTCACATAAAATTACCTATGGTAGGTCGAGGATTTTCCCCATGGCCTAGAAGTCTTTAATCTGGTTAGATGTGGCCACCGTATTCTACAGACAGAAGTATTGTGACTTTCCACCATTCCATCCTGATAGTTTGGGTCCATTACCCTTTTCTATCTACAGCAGCCAATATTACTGGGCCTCATTTATCAGATCTGTAAAAGAAAAAATAAATCATCTTGTTGCCCATAACAACCAATCAGAGCTCAGCTTTCATTTCTTAAAGGGGTTCTCTGGGAATTATTTAAAATGGCCGCCAGCAACCTGTCCTAGAATTTGAGTAGGACTGGTTGTTTCCACTTCCAGAGATGCCTAGGGTCGTGGGGGCCGGTGCCTCACTACACTGCCCTACAATAGGTGGTAATGGTACGATCCGGCCTACAAAATACCATCATGGCTGAGAAGCCTGACAGGAAAACTCACAATGTGTAGTATTTGCAAGTGCCAGAGCATAGTGTGTAGTGAGGCCCAGCTCCCTCACCTCCAGGCATCTCTGTAAATGGTGGCAACCAGTCCTGCTCACATTCTAGGACAGGTTGCTGGCGGCCATTTTGAACCATTCCCAGAGAACCCATTCAAACAGCTCTGCTATGAATGAAGACTACATTGTGATTGGTTGGTATGGACAACAAGGTATTCTTTTTTTGTTTATCAATGTATTTACGCCAGTTTTATTTTTAGGATGAATGGACGCCAAATGTGACAAAATAAGCAGTTAGACGTATGACAAGCTTGAATCATTTTGGAGTATTTTTGTCACTTTCTTAGTAGTAGATAACAATGGAGGAGATTTATCAAAACTGATGTAAAGGAAAACTGGTTTAGTTTCCCCTAGCAAAACCAGTCAGCTTCCACCTTTCATTTATCACAGCTCATTTGGAAAATGAAAGTTTGAATCTGATTGGTTGCTATGGGCAACTAAGCCAGTTCTACTTTAAACCAGTTTTGATTACCCCCCCCCGCATGTCTGGTCTGACTATACTAGATCCAGCAAGACGACATTGATGGGGAAGAGATAGGGGCTCATCTCCCATCACTATTAGTAAATCTCCCTCATTGTATTTACGGGTACGAAGAACAATGTAAAAGTAAAACAGGTCTGTCCCTGAAAAGATTAAGGACATAAGATCTGACAAACACAAACTAAAGCTTTTGTGGATAGGAAACATCTCCACATAATCAACAGCCATTCACAGTGAAGGTCCAGCAATAGTAATTCACTGTCGCCGCAATATAAGTCTACTTTCACACAAGCGTTTTACTTTTCCGGCATAGAGTTCCGTCACAGGGGCTCAATACCGGAAAATAACTGATCAGTTGCATATCCCCATGCATTCTGAATGGAGTGTAATCCATTTAGGATGCATCAGGATGTCTTCAGTTCAGTCACTAAACAGCATTTTGGACGGAGGAAATACCGCAGCATGCTGCGGTATTATCTTCGTCCAATATTTCGGATCAGTTGCCGGAATGCCGCATCCGGCATTAATTTACATTGAAATGTATTAGTGCTGGATCCGGCATTAAAAATACTGCAATGCCCGATCCGTCCTTGAAAAAAATATATAACGCAATGTGAAAAAAATATATAACGGATCAGTTTCTCCTGGTGACATACGGAGAGACGGATCCGTTCTTGCAATGCATTTCCGGCAGGCAGTTCCAGCGACCATCCTTGTGCATTCCTCATCACGAATGCGGACCCATTCACTTGAATGGGTCCGCAAATCTGGAGATGCGGTGTGGAACGGAAGCACAGAACGGAACCCTATGGAAGCACTACAGAGTGCTTCCGTGGTGTTCCGTTCCGCTATAAGATAAAGCTTGTTCTACCTTTTTGCAGAACGGTCGGATCGGGGACCTCATTCAAGTGAATGGGGTCACGATCCACATGCGGCTGCCCCAAGGAGCCCTTACTTTCATGTAAAATAGGCCTAAGTCGTCAATATAAGATTGGAGGGTGGGTTAATGAAGCAAGGGTGGGTTAAAATGTTGACGCTCGGCTATTATTTTCCTCTATTATTCCTACTTTGTAAATGTAAATCTACCAAATGTATGAATGAATTGCCAGCTGGGTGTTACCTTTCCCTTTATCAAAGGGGTTGTGTCTCTGCATAGTCTGCCAATGACAGCACTGACTGGACAGAGTCACAGTATTCAGGTCACACCCCCAACTGGTAACAACATATTGTCCATTTATTCCTAAAATTCCAATAGGAAGTCTTGTTGCTTTCCAAAAAATGTCAAATATTGTAACTTAACACCTTTTAATGGCTAACTAAAATAAATTATGTTAAAAGGCAAAAAAAAAAAAATTTTCACTCTCAGCAGAATTAAGAAAAATCCTTAGTGTTAGGATTCATGCACACGGCCGTTGGGAGGCTGTGGCTGTATTGCGGCCTGCAAACGGCGGGATGGCAATCCACGGCCGCCAGCCGTGTGCACTATGCATCACGGACCCATTCATTTGAATGGGTCCGCAATTCCGGAGATGCGGAACGGAACACCGGAAGCACTATGGGGCTGCGTGAAAATCGCAAACATCCGCAAGCAAGTGCGGATGCGGTGCAATTTTCACGCACGGTTGCTAGGAGACGATCGGGAGGGGGAACCAATCATAATCATTATAATTTTCCCTTATAACATGGTTATAAGGGAAAATAATAGCATTCTTGATACAGAATGCTTAGTACAATAGGGCTGGAGGGGTTAAAAAAAAATAAAAAATTTTTAACTCACCTTAATCCACTTGTTCGCGCAGCCCGGCTTCACTTCTGTCTTCATCTGTGAGGAAAAAGACCTGTGGTGACATCACTGCGCTCATCACATGGTCTATCACATGATCCAGCGCCATGGTGATGGATCATGTGATGAGCGCAGTGATGTCACCACAGGTCTTTTTCCTCACAGATGAAGACAGAAGTGAAGCCGGGCTGCGCGAACAAGTGGATTAAGGTGAGTTAAATATTTTTTTTAACCCCTCCAGCCCTATTGTACTAAGCATTCTGTATTAAGGATGCTATTATTTTCCCTTATAACCATGTTATAAGGGAAAATGATAATGATTGGTTCCCCCTTCCGATCGTCTCCTAGCAACCGTGCAAGAAAATCGCACCACATCCGCACTTGCTTGCGGATGCTTGCGATTTTCACGCAGCCCCATTTACTTCTATGGGGCCTGCGTTGCGTGAAAAGCACACAAAATAGAGCATGCTGCAATTTTCACGCAACGCACAAGTGATGCATGAAAATCACCGCTCATATGCACGGCCCCATAGAAATGAATGGGTCCGGATTCAGTGCGGGTGCAATTTGTTCACCTCACGCATTGCACCTGCGTGGAAAACTCGCCCGTGTGAAAGGGGCCTTAAAGGGGTTGTTGGGTTTACCCAGCTGCAGTGGTGACATCACATTGACAACACGTTTCTGCTGCAGTAAATCACTAGCCTCCTCGGATGCACTGACGTAATGTATTGGACATATTGAAAATATTTATTTGATTTTAAGATCCAAAAACACCATACTTCCTTCTAAGACCCCTTGTACATGGCCGTTGTTCGGCCGTTCCATGCATTGGGGACTGCAATTTGCGGTACCCAATGCACAGGCAACATCTGTCCGGCTGCCATGACGGATCCAGACCCATTCAACTTGAATGGGTCCATGATCCGTCCGCACCGCAAAAAAAAGAAGAAGTTCTATTTTTTGCGGTGCGGCGGCATGGACAGAAACCCCACAGAACCCACAGGGGTTCCATGCATACGTTCCGCACCGCAGCTCCGGATTGCAGACCCAGTCAAGTTGATGGGTCCGCATCCGTGATGCGGGGAGCACACGGCTGGTGCCCGCATATTGCGGACCTGCTGTTTGAAGGCCACAATACGGTCCACAGCCGGCTACGACCGTGTGCATGAGACCTAACACACAAAGGGATTTTCAGCTGATTGAGAGGGATGTTCTGATATTGATGACCTGTCCTAAGGATAGAATAGAATATGTATTTATAACTCTGTATGTGGTGCCCCAAAGCTAAATCAATACCAAATTTCTTCTGTCCCTCACCATGTATAATTTAAAAAACTGGTGTCTTCATGTGGCAGTGCGGCCTTTAAGCTTCCTCGGGGACCGTAGCCCAGATGAGACTGCAACTCCTGAAGTTCTAACTACATTTATTCTACAGCCATTAGACATTCTGAAGTGAAATTTTTCAATGAGTTTACTACATTGGTTGGAGACGAGTAGACCATGTCAAGGCTTGTCCACCATTGTTGACAGATAAAAAGATTAGATTTAAGGAATCTAAAAGACAGACATCAATACACCTTTCAATTCTAAAGAAACCATTAAGTTAATTAACAGAATACGTTCATTTACTCAGAAGTGTGAAGATATTCTTGTAGTTCCAATAAAGGTCTATTGTCAGGTACCAACAACTATCTGGTAAAATGTTGGCACAAATGAGATTTCTAAATCCCAACTTGAGTCTGGAAAAAAGGATGTGGAAGGTTGTTATTTTTTCTCCATTGTCCTGGATACGAACCAATGAACATTGGCCACAAGTCAAGGTCTTTCTGCCTTGGGTGGTAATACCCAACACCATCATGCGGCCCACTCCACATATTACATGATGGCCAATTTGTCAGCCATTTTCCCTTAGACTTCTCTATAAGAAATAAGAGTCTAAATAAAAACATTGTGTGACTAACACCACCCTAAAATAACTCATGGTGGACTTTAATGGTGTTTTTTCCAAGCCAAAAACTGCAAAGAAAAAAAACATAGTGGTTGTCTGTGGTACTGAAGCCCAGTTTTATTAAAATGAATGGGGCTGAGCTGCAGTACAAAAAACAACTTGTCAAGAGTGGTAGTTTTTCTTAAAAAAAAAAACCAACAAAAAAAAAAAACAGCCATGTTTTTCTAATCCGGGAAACCCAGTTAGCTACTCGGCTGCAATAGTAAAAATACTGGGAGGCCAGTCATTACTATTCTGCTGACGGAATTAGACTTCTGTTTACTTTCAATACGTTTTTATTGTCAAAGATTGTGTTTATATTCATGGTATACAGTTATAAGTACAACGGCATATACAAACACATGTCTCCAACGTTTTTTTCACAAAATCCAAATGATAACACAAATCATTGTATTCCAGAATGCTCATACGGCAAGTAATGTGTAACAAAAACAAATCAAATCAATTAGACTTCTGTTTACACACTGTAATGATTATAAGTATAAGACCTGTCTGAGAAGCGAGATTTTCAACACGTTAAATTATGTGAACTATAACGGCAGCAATTTCTGGGAATTCCAACTAGTCACCTCGGGCCCTTAGCACACAGATAGTATCACTAGACCTTGTGGTAATTGATCAAAAAGATTCAAAAAGCAACCTCAGGCCATGTAACGTGTCAATATTCTTGTAAGGGAGTAATCACCAACCTGTGGCTGCCTTGCTCCAAAACTACAAATCCCATTGTGCCTTGATATCCGCAGGGTGTCAGGTCATGATGGGAGTTGTAGTTTTGCAACAGCCAGAGAGCCACAGGATAAGGAAGATTGTTGGAAGGTGTCCACAAAGAACTACAATGTCAGCTATGGGCAACTATCTGGTGAAACAATTACCATCCCAAACCTATGTGTATGAATGACCATACAGTGAGTGCAGAATTATTAGGCAAATTAGTATTTTGACCACATCATCCTCTTTATGCATGTTGTCTTACTCCAAGCTATATAGGCTCGAAAGCCTACTACCAATTAAGCATATTAGGTGATGTGCATCTCTGTAATGAGAAGGGGTTTGGTCTAATGACATCAACACCCTATATCAAGTGTGCATAATTATTAGGCAACTTCCTTTCCTTTGGCAAAATGGGTCAAAAGAAGGACTTGACAGGCTCAGAAAAGTCAAAAATAGTGAGATATCTTGCAGAGGGATGCAGCACTCTTAAAATTGCAAAGCTTCTGAAGCGTGATCATCGAACAATCAAGCGTTTCATTCAAAATAGTCAACAGGGTTGCAAGAAGCGTGTGGAAAAACCAAGGCGCAAAATAACTGCCCATGAACTGAGAAAAGTCAAGCGTGCAGCTGCCAAGATGCCACTTGCCACCAGTTTGGCCATATTTCAGAGCTGCAACATCACTGGAGTGCCCAAAAGCACAAGGTGTGCAATACTCAGAGACATGGCCAAGGTAAGAAAGGCTGAAAGACGACCACCACTGAACAAGACACACAAGCTGAAACGTCAAGACTGGGCCAAGAAATATCTCAAGACTGATTTTTCTAAGGTTTTATGGACTGATGAAATGAGAGTGAGTCTTGATGGGCCAGATGGATGGGCCCGTGGCTGGATTGGTAAAGGGCAGAGAGCTCCAGTCCGACTCAGACGCCAGCAAGGTGGAGGTGGAGTACTGGTTTGGGCTGGTATCATCAAAGATGAGCTTGTGGGGCCTTTTCGGGTTGAGGATGGAGTCAAGCTCAACTCCCAGTCCTACTGCCAGTTTCTGGAAGACACCTTCTTCAAGCAGTGGTACAGGAAGAAGTCTGCATCCTTCAAGAAAAACATGATTTTCATGCAGGACAATGCTCCATCACACGCGTCCAAGTACTCCACAGCGTGGCTGGCAAGAAAGGGTATAAAAGTAGAAAATCTAATGACATGGCCTCCTTGTTCACCTGATCTGAACCCCATTAAGAAACTGTGGTCCATCATCAAATGTGAGATTTACAAGGAGGGAAAACAGTACACCTCTCTGAACAGTGTCTGGGAGGCTGTGGTTGCTGCTGCACGCAATGTTGATGGTGAACAGATCAAAACACTGACAGAATCCATGGATGGCAGGCTTTTGAGTGTCCTTGCAAAGAAAGGTGGCTATATTGGTCACTGATTTGTTTTTGTTTTGTTTATGAATGTCAGAAATGTATATTTGTGAATGTTGAGATGTTATATTGGTTTCACTGGTAAAAATAAATAATTGAAATGGGTATATATTTGTTTTTTGTTAAGTTGCCTAATAATTATGCACAGTAATAGTCACCTGCAAACACAGATATCCCCCTAAAATAGCTAAAACTAAAAACAAACTAAAAACTACTTCCAAAAATATTCAGCTTTGATATTAATGAGTTTTTTGGGTTCATTGAGAACATCGTTGTTGTTCAATAATAAAATTAATCCTCAAAAATACAACTTGCCTAATAATTCTGCACTCCCTGTATATAAAAATTTGCCTGAGTAATTCCCTTGACATCTGTTAGGCTTGATACACATATATGATAGATAGACAAACCAATGAGTGTGCTTGGATGAGTTTTATCTAATCTGTATGGTCACATTAAGAATGGGCAGACTTTCAGATTATTGAACCCTCCAATCCTGTTACAGTCTCCTTGATCATCTTCCTAAAATGTAAGGGTTCCCTTAAAATACCTGTATTGCTTATGCTTTTGCTGTGCCAAAATGTCTGGATCCAAGCACTGATATGCCCACTCTCCCCTATAACAAGGGTACTTGTGTCAACTGAGAAGAGGTCTTGATCAGTCACTCCTCATTACAGTCTATCGGGCCAGTCAAGTGAGAACACTTGGACACTTATCCAGAAACAAAAGACCCTCATTCCTGTGCATTGGACCCCCAGAAAAGGAATTAGAGTATTAAGTTGATAGGAAATACATTTGTTTCACTGCTACACACTTTAAACCAATGTTTCTGTGGAGATTTGAAATCATAACAATCTACATTAAAGGCAAGAACCCTAAGCACTGGGCTATAGAGCTCGATGCTAGATGTTTCTGTGGGAATTCAAACTCACAACCATCTACATTAAAGGTAAGAACCTTAACCACTGGGCTATAGAGCTCATAGGTATTGAGCTCTATAGCCCAGTGGTTAAAGTTCCTACCATTTAAACCAAGTGTATGGTAATAAGGTAATCATGTATTTTAGGTGAAATTAACTTTAATAGCAGAACCTGTTAGAATTTATTATGAATAGTCCAATAAATCAAGGTTTTGTCTAGAAGATGAGGACTCCTGCTATGTGTTGGCAAGCAACAGTACTGCATCCTACAGACAGTGGCGGTCAAGCCATACAATTGTGCAGAGTCCCCTGACAAACGGGTCAGACAGCACTACAACATTCAACTGTATCTGCATCCAAAGGGCATCGATACAGTTGCAAACAGACAGGAAAGCACTATCGGGAATAGCTATTCTTGGCTGGTTGTCCTGACAGGAGAGCCAACTAAGAATTGTTATTCCCAGGACTGGTCCCGTTAACTATCAGCCTGAGCCTCTACGCCGATGCAGCACATGACATAAAGTCACAACGTCATTAACAGGGAGACATTGTGCCAAGTGTACCAGACACTACCAAGTTTATTAATGTAGATGCATCAGGTGGCAGAGAAGACTTCTAGGCAGGGTTGGACTGGGAACTTAATGTGGCCCTGGAGAAAAACCTAAAAGTAGGCCAATGTTGTAGGCGGGTCCAAATTGACAGAAGGCGGGACAACAGAATTAAGACCAGTAATACCTTAGTGCAGAACCAAATACAACAGTGCAACACAAATTACCACCACCCAGGCCACCGTATGAAACTGTAGGACGATAATACAGTTGAATTTAGGAGGGCACCTGCATCCACCCGTCAGGTGCATAAGTGCCTGATGCTCCTACACTAATTAATGCTGAGTGCATCAAATCTTTATGTACCGGGCTGGTGGCCAAGAGGAGAGCTTGGGCAGCCCTCTGGGCATCGGCCCACTGGGAAATTTCCCTGTAGGGTCTATGACTAGTCCCATAATCAATCATCTTGTGTGTCTTGTTACTGCCTGCCATGATGTGTGCAGGTA
Source organism: Bufo gargarizans (assembly GCF_014858855.1). Taxonomy (NCBI): domain Eukaryota; kingdom Metazoa; phylum Chordata; class Amphibia; order Anura; family Bufonidae; genus Bufo; species Bufo gargarizans. The sequence continues at coordinate 356,122,568 of NC_058085.1, read as the reverse complement.
GTGTTTGCATGTAGCTGTGCATTGGACCCCCAGAAAAGACTTTTACTGGACAGCCTTAGGTACCCCAGTCTGACACTGTGCACTGTCATAGGGATTCGTCGCCATTAACTGACATTAACATTCACACATGCAAATGCAAATCCCAGAACTCAAGACAAAGTGGCTGCATAAAAGTGATAGTAGAGAATGAGTCACATTGTCTCAGACCCTTTCAGTCACTATCACTTTTATCCAGCCATTTGCATTTGCATGTGTGAATGTCGGTGTCATTGAGTTCACAGTTAAGGTTATACCTATATCAGATACTAGAGTGGCAGATCACTAGAATATGACACCAATGTCAGATGGGTGAGGGTTCCACCTCTGGGACCAACTCCAGAATCTCCATAACAGGCCCCACAAAGTGAAGACCATCTCACCACAAATAATCTTTTCACTTCTATGGGAGTTCTGAAAGTTCCAAAAATAGCTGAGTGAGCACACTCAGGTATTTTCGGAGGTCCCATGGCAGTGAATGGAAAGTGTGCCATGCATGCATGGCCACTTCTCTATTCGCCACTCTATGGGACTGCCAGGAATAACTGAGCCAGCACTTGGCCATTTTCGGAACTCTTAAGTGGGGAAAATTGGTTTGTACCAACTTGCAGGATAACAGGCCGAACTGGATGGACAAATGTATTTTTTTGGCCTTATGTACTATGTTACTATGTAGTGGCGAATAGAGGGTGACTGTGCTTTCCTTCACTTTTGATGGGGGGGGGGATCTGTTCTGCAGATAGGAGTGGGTCCCAGAAGTGAGAACCTCACCTATCTGACAAACGTCACATGTAAAATCACCCACTGATGACGCCCCATATTTACCATTTACCATCCTCGCACCTTATACTGTATACAGTATCATGGCTTCCACAAGGCTAGACCGGAGCCGGCACAGACTCCTACTCCCCCAAGGTGTGAACTTGATTTCTTAAGATCTTTGTTGCTGAAAGGAAATTGCTAATGTCTTTCTAGAAGCTGACAGGTCGCTTTAACGCTTCCCCATATTAGCGGTGACCCCATAAACACATTGTCGTTACTTGCCGGAGACGCTGCGTTTACACAGCACGGTCCATGATGAGCTATTATTTTGGACAATGACGAGTAAACTAATTAGAAGGATCTTGTTTGGCTCTGGCACCGACATGACACTTAAAGACTTCTGGCATTTTAATCATGTAAACCTAAATGTGATATTATTTGAATGGAGGTAGCGCAATGAAAGGGGTCCTGCCATATTGTCTCCAGAAACACGTCAAGCCTATCATTTGAATTAAACAAAAGTTGAAGTTAGGCCACGTTCACATGAACTCGGGCAATTTGTTCCTCTGGAGGAACTGATTGCTGGAGTTCACTGTATACGGCATAGCCGGATACAACTGGGCACCAACCGATCCCCATTCCCTATATCTGAGTGGTAATATGGCTGTCTACGTGCGGTCTTCCTCCGCTATTATTTAATGCCACGCTTGCTCATTTGTCAGATGATCGGCAGCATGTTTACATAGGGCATTGATCAGTAGAGCAATGATCATTCCCCATCATTGGCCCATGAGAAAGGACCCTCACACTTCTGACCCTTGAGAGCACTTGCACACTATGCCAAGCCAAGTGCACGTGTGTGGTGGTGCTGGGAGGCAAAGCTGTTTGTCGACCACTAACCTGTAAGACATGCATATCAGGGACATTGTTAAAGGGCTATTCCCATCACAGATATTTATGACATATGCACAAGATATGACATAAATGTCTGATATGTGGGCATCCTTCAATTCCTGTTCCATCTGGTGAGACAGCCGCCACACACAAGAGTACAATGAGCGGAGAGGAAACTGGACATGTGTGTGATCCTCTCTCTTCATTTTAATGGGAGATATGGAAATGGCTGGCAAGAGTTGAAAAACTCATATTCCCCTGCACCCGCTGCTTCATTTTGGCCCCTGGGGTCCCTTCACCAGTCCTGTCCTGTAAACTTCTGGATGCACTTAGCTGCATTCACCACATCAAGACTGGCCTCAGCAGTGACATATCACCAAAGAGCACATGACCCAGCAATGACGTTCTGCTTGGGGACACATCACCGCTGAGGCCAAAGCCATGTTCATCTGGGCTTCCTTGGGCTTCTGATTCCGTGCCTCCGCCTCGCAAAAGACAGAACATATCCTATCTTTCACTGCATCTTGAGCATTGCGGACCTATTCAAGTCAATAGGCCTGCACTGCAATGTGGAATGCCCGTGTTTTGCAGACCCGTAGCTTGCAGACCACCACACGAGCACAGCGGTCCCACGGTCATATGAATGGGGTCTAAAGGACGGGGCCTTAAAGTCTGCTGAAGGAATACATGGTGTCATAACAGAACGGCAGGGAACAGATGAATATCAGTTTTTCAACAGGTACAACACACTGCCCAAAAGCTGGACAACCCTTTTAAGCCTTAGGCCTCATGCACACGACCGTTGTTTGGGTCCGCATCCTAGCCGCCGTTTTTACGGCTCGGATGCGGATCCATTCACTTCAATGGGGCCGCAAAAGTTGCGGACAGCACTCCGCGTGCTGTCCGCATCCGTTGCTCTGTTCTGTGGCCCCGCAGAAAAAATAGAACATGTCCTATTCTTGTCCGTTTTGCAGACAAGAATAGGCATTTCTACAGAGGGCTGCCCGTTCCGCAAATTGCGGAAGGCACAAGGGTGGCTTCCGTTTTTTTGCGGATCCGCGGTTTGCGGACCGCAAAAAACTGAACTGTCATGTGCATGAGGCCTAATTCAGTATCTTGCATCAGTATTTATAAACCAACACCCAGGTGGCTCCAAATCTTTCCAAGGCTTCCCTCGCACACATTTTTATTTAATTTTTTTGTGGAATTACAGTTGCAAGAAAAAGTATGTGAACCCTTTGGAATGATATGGATTTCTGCACAAATTGGTCATAAAATGTGATCTGATCTTCATCTAAGTCACAACAATAGACAATCACAGTCTGCTCAAACTAATAATAATAATTAAATGTTACCATGTTTTTATTGAACACACCATGTAAACATTCACAGTGCAGGTGGAAAAAGTATGTGAACCCCTAGACTAATGACATCTCCAAGAGCTAATTGGAGTGAGGTGTCAGCCAACTGGAGTCCAATCAATGAGATGAGATGAGATTGGAGGTGTTAGTTACAGCTGCCCTGCCCTATAAAAAACACACACCAGTTCTGGGTTTGCTTTTCACAAGGCGCATTGCCTGATGTGAATGATGCCTCGCACAAAAGAACTCTCAGAAGACCTACGATTAAGAATTGTTGACTTGTATAAAGCTGGAAAGGGTTATAAAAGTATCTCCAAAAGCCTTGCTGTTCATCAGTCCACGGTAAGACAAATTGTCTATAAATGGAGAAAGTTCAGCACTGCTGCTACTCACCCTTGGAGTGGCCGTCCTGTAAAGATGACTGCAAGAGCACAGCGCAGACTGCTCAATGAGGTGAAGAAGAATCCGAGAGTGTCAGCTAAAGACTTACAAAGGTCTCTGGCATATGCTAACATCCCTGTTAGCGAATCTACGATATGTAAAACACTAAACAAGAATGGATTTCATGGGAAGATACCACAGAGGAAGCCACTGCTGTCCAAAAAAACCATTGCTGCACATTTACAGTTTGCACAAGAGCATCTGGATGTTCCACAGCAGTACTGGCAAAATATTCTGTGGACAGATGAAACCAAAGTGGAGTTGTTTGGAAGAAACACACAACACTATGTGTGGAGAAAAATAGGCACAGCACACCAACATCAAAACCTCTTCCCAACTGTGAAGTATGGTGGTGGGGGCATCATGGTTTGGGGCCGCTTTGCTGCGTCAGGGCCTGGACGGATTGCTATCATCGAAGGAAAAATGAAAATGTTATGCCTAGCCCAATTTTATCTATGTAATTACTGTATACTGTATATACCATACGGAAAAACGGAACAGAAACAGAAACACAACGGAAACATTAAACGGAACAACAGATCCGTGAAAAACGGATCACAAAACACTGAAAAAGCCATACGGTCGTGTGCAATAGGCCTTAGGCTGAGTGCACACAGAACCTCTGCCTGTGTTTGTGCTGTAAAACCAAGGAAAAAAAACATTCCACATATCTGACCGGGATGCAGCGGATTCTCTTTTCAGAAATGTGTGGAGGATTTTCATCATGGAAATTTCAGCAATAACTCTGCCATGTGTGAACATATCCCGAGGATATGTTCACATGCAATGGGTTTCATTTGGATTTAATCTGACACATATTTCCTAGAGGATCCGCTGGCAGCAGTCCAAGGCTGGCACTTGGATTTCTGATGTAAATTAGCAGCTTAAATGGACATAGATCCCCATGAGGATGAGCTCCATTGTCATTGACAGCGATATGGCAGCCGCCAAAATGTAGGCGTGTACATGAGCCCTCAGAAGAAAAAAAAATCTCTTGTGTAAAAAATTCTATAGGGAATGGGATCAATACAAATCACAGGTGAATAAAACATGGGGGTCATTTAAAAAGTCTGGTAGTTGCAATAGTCGCAATAAATCGCATAAATCGCTCTGTGTGGCAGTGGTGTAACTTTAAGGCAGGGGTGCACAACCTGCAGCCCCGGGGCCACATGCGGCTCTCGATACCATTCTGTGCTGCCCTCAACCATCTGGGCAAAGACATGTATGTCTATGTCTTGTGGCTGCTCACCTGTATCTTTCATGTATTCTCCCATTAGCTGGGAGTACTAGAAGTGTAAATAGATATGCTCTAAGGGCTCATCCACACATGCAAATAGCGGGTCCGCAATATACAGGTCCCGGACGTTTTTGCACCACATCACGGATGCAGACCCATTCACTTGAATGGGACGGCAAGCCAGAGGCACGGAACCCCACAGAAGCACTACGGAGTTCTTCCCTGGGGTTTCTCGTCGTGCCTCCGCACTGCAAAAAAAAAATAGAACATGTTTTTGTGGTGTGGACGGATCACAGACTCATTCAAGTTGAATGACTCGGGATCCGTCTGCGGCAGCCGCACAGATGTTGCCTGTGCAAATTGTGGCCCCCAATGCATGGAACGGCCATGTGCATGAGACCTAAAATGCATCAAAAATATATAAAAAAAAAGTGTGAACGGGGCCTTAAAGGGAAAGTCCCGCTATTACATATTGATGACATATCCTCCAGATAGATTATCAATATCAGATTGGTAGGGGTCCAACACCCGACAGCCCCAGCAAACGGAACTCGGAGCAGAAGGCTTGCGCCATTGTGTAGTGTACTGCAGCTCAGCTCCTATTGAAGAGTTTCTTAAAGGGTTTCTGTCACCAGATTTAACCCTATTAAGCTAGCTGACATTAGCCATGTACTAATGTCAGCTAAACCTAACTAGCCTATTCCTACTTTTATCTATGTCCCAGAAATGTAACTTTTATAATATGCTAATTAGCCTCTAGGAGCAGGGGGGGGGGGGCGTTGTTCCTGCTCCTAGAGGCTCCGTTCTCCCTCCAAGTCCTGATTGACAGGGATCTGTCTGCCAGTCCTGTGCTCTGGTGAAATCTCACGCCGTTCAGTATTACCGAATACTGAACAGCGTGAGATTTCACCAAAGCACCGGGCTGGCAGACAGATGCGAGCGCTGCCTGGCCCTGTCAATCAGGACTTGGAGGAAGGCGACAAAGGTGGGAGAACGGAGCCTCTAGGAGCAGGAACAATGCCCCCCCCCCTAGAGGCTAATTAGCATATTATAAAGGTTAGATTTCTGGCGTAACGGGGGGGCATAGATAAAAGTAGGAATAGGCTAGTTAGGTTTAGCTGACATTATCACATCGCTAATGTCAGCTAGCTTAATAGGGTTTAATATGGTGACAGAAACCCTTTAAGGCTGTATTACACCAGCCGATTCTGCAGCCAATTGTCAGGAGGGAATCGTTCCTTCTGCTCGCTAGCCGTTACATGCAGCAATCTCCTCCACTGTATGGGGAGGAGCGATCATTATGCCATCGCTCGTCCCCATGCTGTCTAGTGATTTGCCGGCAGCATATGATGATTAGACAGCACGATCTGCTGCCGGCAAAGCATGCTGAAAGCTCACGATTGACTGATAAACGAGGGTTTGCTCATTTATCGAGTAATCAGCGTCAGTATTAGACAGCCAGATGATGCGGTACTTTTAATGCTCATTAGCGATCATCTGGCAGAAAATCTGCCAGTGTAATACAGGCTTTACTCTGACATTCTTTATTGTGGCTACACAGCAGGAAGGAAATTTATTAAGACTGAAGTTTCATATGCTAGTCTTAATAAGAAGTGCACTAGAGAAAGATGTGCTAAAGTTATTATGAGGTGCAGATCTCCTAGTAAATTTGGTGTATCTCCCAGCAGTCCGTGTTCCAGGAAATCAAGTCTACACCCGCTAGGAGCTTTTACTTCTTGTTCCTTCTGGATCCAATTCTGCTCTTAAAAACTGTATCAAAAACTGCCACAAAAGTTGGGCGTGACACCACCTTCACTGGAGCACCTTAATCTTACCGATAATGTCCTGTTTTTTTTTGCTCGATTCCTATTCAGACTCCACTCAAAGTATGTAAATGTTGTCATTGAGTCACAATTACACCCCTATCAGGCTGAAGTGTCTACACAGAGACAACAAGTCCCTCTTTGAAGACACTTAAATATCACTACTTGACTTTCTTCTTCCAATCTGTTTACATAAGTGAAGCCCTGCCATTTTGCTCTTTATCATTGAGCTGTTTATGTGGTTAGTGTGGTGCCAGTTTACCCAGACAACCATTTACTTTGCTAAAATAGGTGCTTGTAGGGGGAGGGGTAAAGATCCCTTGTTGGTTAACCTCTTCCAGCCTGGATGGGTCAGACCAGACGCCTTAATGCAGTAGTCTGTAGGCATGGAAAAGGTTGAAATGGAAGGTGTGCCATTGAATTCTTATCTGGAGATCACTTGAGAGGGCCAGTTCTCTGTACAATTAAGCTTTTGATCTAGTTCATAAAAACATCAAGCTATTGACTTTGAAATGCACCCAGCTCACATTTGCTGTCATTCTCAATGGCCGTTCCCTCATTTCCTATGTTACCTCTTCCTTAATAAACCACATTAACATTACTGCCTACAAACACTACCTGGCTCCAGAGATCAGATAAACTTGTCTGTTTCCCTAGCCTTTTCCTGTTTCAGGAACTTGTATGATATACCCTACAATTTTTTAAATGTAGGCCCCCAATTTAATATTGCATTAGTCCAAAACGTATAACTATTTCTAAGGTCCAATTAAGTATTAGGCACAAAGCAGAAAAAAAGATTACTTGGACCAAACAGAAAGTCCTCAGAGATATCCAATTATTTCATTATACTCAAGGTTTCTACTGAAAAAACTTGAAGCCTTCTGATTACATTTCTCCCGATCAGTCTGCGCCTTTAATATCATTTCGATGACTCCAGCATCTTATCTTCAAACAATGAATCCCAAAATGGCTTAACAGCAATCATATAAGACTATCTAATCCTAAAAAGGTACTGATTCAATTACTTGACAGTTCTATCATGAGAGGCCAGCCTACTAGAAATGAACTTGGAGCCAGTAACTTCTGAATTGAGGGATTAGGAGGATGTGACAGTCTCCTGACAATGGAAATTAGAGTAACACCCAATGAGCCTATTGTTCTAGACATTATTATAAGTGTTGGCTCCTTACACCCCACCTTGGACAGAGGGGCTTTAAATATGCCTGAGAGACCATGAGAAAGGTCAGTTGCACATTGGAGGAGGAAGTTGAGGAGACCTCAGACCTGGAAATGGAGAAGAGAACTTATACAGTGGAATGGCTTTCAGTAAGCAGTCACAGGAACATGACCACTACTCCTACTACTCTTCCCACAACGGACTTATTAAAATGTAGGTTGGGACAAACTTTTCCCTATGGGAAGGAACATAAAATCCCATCATTGCCATCCGGAACTGAGAAGCTGAATACAGAAAGCGACTTCAGTGACAAAGAAAATCCAATTGACAACAAAATTGCACTTTATCAAGGTCCAAGCAACCTGCAAGTCGAATACGGTAAGACTATTTTCATTGGCCATTATGTAATATTTATATTTTCTTTGGTCATGGAAAATATAAAGAATAATGTAATTTATTTAACCTCTTCATGTGGTTTATAGCCCCTTTTATTGTTAGGAGATCCTTTTATGCATAGTTATAGTTCTTCCTACTCGCCAGAACTTTAAAGACCTATGGTTGCATGTGTAGCCTCACTGTGCTAGAGTAGCCATTCACAACTTGTGTCTCTCCAGCTATCTCAGCACCACAACTCCCAGCATGTCTTGCTAACCTCATCTGGAAGTTGTAGTACTACATAGGTTGGAGACCATGGTGCCAGATACTGCCAGCGGTGACAGGATATACAGGTGAAACTCGAAAAATTAGAATATCGTGCAAAAGTCCATTTATTTCAGTAATGCAAATTAAAAGGAATTGCATTAATGCAGCTTAAAATTAGAATTTTGTGAAAAGGTTCAATATTCTAGGCTCAAAGTGTCACACTCTAGTCAGCTAATTAATCCATACCCCCTGAGCAAAGGGTACCTCAAAATTGTGACTTTGGGGTTTCATAAGCTGTAAGCCATAATCATCCAAATTATAACAAATAAAGGCTTGAAATATCTCGCTTTGCATGTAATGAGTCTCATATATTAGTTTCACCTTTTAAGTTGCATTACTGAAATAAATTAACTTTGCACGATATTCTAATTTTTCGAGTTTCACCTGCATATTGACAGAATATTGTCAGGGCTAAGTAAATTGGCGGCAGATAAGTATTTTGTGCCTTTGGCCAGCTTAGCAGTCATGGACTGTCTTCATCTCTGCATAGGAGGCTCAGTCACAGATTCCATCACATTTTCTGGAAAAATAGTGCTGCATGCAGCTCAGTTCTTTTTTTTCCTTGCAAAATGATGGACAACCTACCAAATCCCATCATAAGTCAATGGGAACTATTGGCCTTCAATATTGCCAGTTGTGCATTAGATGTATCACATCAAGAATTCTTTTTTTTTTTTTGCATTTTTGCAGAACTAGGATTGCATAACAAATCTAGCTCTGCTACATTCCACCACTACATAAATTACTAGTGCAATATAGATTAAGTGGGTATACAGCAGTAGTGCGTATATACATATAGAGAGTATAGAGTGGTAATACTGTAGTGCAGTGCTCTCTAACCTGTGGCTTTGTGATAGTTTAAAGCTACAACTCCCAGCATTCCCTAGCTGCCTTCATTTATATAACTTCTAAAAAATACAACCTGTTGGAAAAAAATTCCCTCTCCGGTATCTTAATTTTTTTCTATATATTTACAGGTGCTTCCATATCTAGAAAAGCATTTCAGGAGGTATCTGCCAATAGAACATGTCCTGACCAAGAGACATGTCAGCTGTCTGACTCTGACAGTATGAAGAGTCCGGGGTCTATGTCTGAGGAAGAGTCTACATCTAGACCTAGGACTAAGTTCACTGCGGACCAGCTGCAGGAGCTGGAGAAGAGCTTCAAGGAGCACCGCTACATTGGTTCCAGCGAGAAGAAGAGGCTGTCCAAGGTGCTGAAGTTATCAGAGACCCAGGTAGGATTTCTAGAGATGATTATAGCCATTCTTGAAGTAGTATGCATGTCTTAAGTTTTGTAGTTCATCCACCTGTGAACCAATAGCTGTTTTCAGGTTGAAATAAGTGCCTTTGAAGGTTCAAAGGGTGACCATAAACATTAGATTAATGTCAGCCAATTTTGGGCAGACCTCTACCATCTAATGTGTATGGGGTTGTTCCAACTACACCTTGACTGAGAATCTTAGGAGAAAGATGGATCGGGCTGCCAAATTTAAAGTGTAGCTTTCATTCTTTTTTTTTATTTTTGTAATGTGCAGGGGCAGTGATACTGATCATTTTTGTAATATACTTTAATTACTGAAATTGTAAATTTCTATCTGAACAATAGCTCTAAAGTGGCCCATTTTCAGCCTTAGCAACGCTTCTCTGTCTTCTGTTTTCATAACTGTGGAGACTTGCTCAACATTGACTGTTATGTAAACACAAGACAGAGGAACGTTGCTAAGGCTCAAAATGGGCCAATTTAGAGCAATTTTACTGATAGAAATGTACAATTTCATGAATTAAAGTATATTACAAAAATGGTCAGTATCACTGCCCCTATACATTACAAAAAGAAAAAAAGAAAATACAGTTACATTAAACATGCTTGATACTTTTGTTCTCGGGGTGTGTGTTGGGGGTATTCCATTTTCCGAACCAAGCATGTTTCTGTATGGAGGATAGCTTTCAAGAAGTGATGGTTAGTCCACTAAAGAGTCCTATATGATCCTTAATGGGTGTTCCGGCCTCACAGCTTATTTATACTCATGTCTTCTTATTCTCTTCTAGATTAAAACCTGGTTTCAGAATCGAAGGATGAAGTTTAAACGTCAAAGCCAAGATGCAAGAGTGGAAGCTTTCTTCTCTGGGATGTACCTTCCTTATTACAATTACTCAGACTTTCAGGCACCCAGTTCCTCCGTACGACCAGATCTAACAATACCGTTCACCTCTCCGGCACTAGTTCATCCTTATGGAGCACGACCAACAGCGGTCATGAGGCCTGCACTTCATGCCTCACCCATCACCTCGGCAAACTTCGGATCCTACCCATGCCCTCCTATGCTGGTACGCCCTATGATTAACGAGCCAATGAGCCACAGATATAGTCCATATTAATTTTTGGGCTGGACTTTCAATGGACAACTAAAACAAACAATGCACATAATTTATTGTAAGTTATTTTTATTATTGCTGTATTTTTTATTGGTTTTATAAATTTTATAAAATAGAATATAAATAACCAAAGCTTAATCACGATAATGTGAACACAGGTTATTGGTTGCTGTAATGAAATAAATAGAATTTTAAGGTATAAATTTAAAAAGTTAAAATAAATTTATTTGAAATCCAGTTCATGTTTTTTTCAAGTGCATTGGTGTCCAAAGGCCCAGCTGCCACCTACGAAGACCTCATTATAAATGGCTTAGGAAAGACGGGGACAATTATACATTTTGCTTTGGGTCCAGTAACACTTCTGCCGGCAATCTGGTCATTGTTACAGTCATGTATGATTGTAAATGGGAGAAGGGGGAGGGGTAATTACCAAAATGTGCCAGAATGCTATAGCAAAATGTGCCCATGTACATGGCGTGCCCCAAATATTTTTTCAGAATTATTGTAGAAGACATGAAAATGTTGAAAAGTGTGAAGAGGTTTATAAAAGTCCTAAAATACACCTAATTTTACTATATTTACATGGATAAGACTGAGCTGCAGTACCAGCAATGGCCCATAGACAAATGCAATGCTGTTTCTGGGGGGGGGGGGGGGGGGAAATCACTCCCAAAAATTCAGCAGATCTGGTACAGACAATTTAAAGGTTCACTAATTGTTCAAAAAAAACTTTTGATAGGTCATAGAGACATCTAAGGTTTTAATCTGTGGAGCAAGGGGAGAGAAGCATGCGTATATCGTGCTTTCTTTCCTCGCTTTATAGATGTCTGGATCTGTCTCGCTCCAACCCATGCCACGAGGAGAGAGAGCACAATATGCACACACTTCTCTCGCTTCGTTCTAGGGATCATGGGGGTCTCAGCTCTCAAGTTTCCAGAATCAATACCTTTGATATGACCTATCAAAAGTTTTCTAAAAAAAAACTTGTATGTTAAACGGATGCCTCAGACTGATGCCATACAGTGGCATCTGTTCACCATAGAGTTTCCATTGTAACAAAAAAAAAAAAAAAAAAACATACTTTTTTTTACCACTGTAAAAAGAAAGTATACTTTTTTACTGGACTCTGCAGAATACAAGAACAATGACTGCTGCATTTTTGCGTCCGTTTTTTTGTAACATATATGTCAAATAGAGGCATAAAACATGATGTGAACCCACCCTAAGATGGCTGCTAGCTGAACACTCATTCACTCGTCAGCTAGCCCCACCTCCCATGTGTTTGATTTAGCCGAGCATGCATGTGTTCTCAGTAGAGAGAGTGGAATATTCACCTGGAATAATAATACACCTGAAATATTCACCTGGAATAATACACCTACCAAAGACAAACGTACTGACATGGTGGAATCCAGAACGCCTAACCCTTCTGTCCCCCACCATCTGCAGGCGAGGGAGAGCTGGGAGGCCCCTGTGTACACATAAGAGCCAGTCCTGACAAAATTGGTGGATTTGGCCAAAAGATCAACAGTTCCCACACACAGGGCGCCACTTATCTTTATATTGGCTTAGAATCTGGCATCCATGAGAATGTTTTACAGGAATCAACCATAAATATGTCTCTGGCGGGCACAAAATACCTGAACATCAAATATAAACAACAACACACTGCTAATGTAGAAAGCAGATTTTTATTAAAGAATTGATATTTAAAAGACATATATACCACAAATATAAGGACACATAGAGAATGTAAAATACATAGTACATGCCATCCCATACAATAAGGTACAAAGGTGAAGATACCCAAAATTATGTCAACGCCTTCCCGTCGAGCGATATACATGTACAGTGTTACTGAAAAAAAAAACATAATTTTTTTTTTCTTTTTTATTGCTATATTCTGACCACTATAACTTTTTTTGTAGTTACGTATACGGAGCTGTGTGGGGGGTCATTTTTTGCAGAGCGAAAGTTTCAATAAAACATTTTGGGTTGTGTATTACTTTTTGTTCCCTTTTTATTACATTTTTGGGGGGAGGTGAAGAGACCAAAAAAATTTGTGCTGTATGGGATTCATATTTTTCTATTTTAATAGTATGGATGTTTTTGTACACGATGCCCATGATGTTAATTTTTTGTTTAAATTTTGTGGAAAGTGGGGTGATTTAAATTTTTTTTACTTTACTGGTATTTTTATATTTTTATTTTACATTTGCCGCCGCCAGGGTCTCCATAGGAACATATGTGCCACAGCCTTATATCATTCAGGAGGAATGAGTCTGCCAGACACAGTATCTGGCTCCCCTGATCCCCTCTAGGGTGATGTCTGACCACAGTATCTGAGGGGTTAAATGTCTGCCATCGCAGACATTAGCCCTAGATGTCTGCTGTTTACACACAAGAAAAACTATACAAGTGTGGCATGTCCATAATCATACTGTCCCAGAGAATGAAAGTAAGATCGATTTTACCGTATAGTGAACACTGTAAAAAACCAAAACCTATAAAAACTGTGGCAGAATTCATATTTTTTTTTTTTTATTCCACCCCATTTGGAATTTTTTATCCAGATCTTTACTACATCATATGCAATATTAAATGATGGCATTAGAAAGTTCAACTTGTCCTGCAAAAAAACAAGCCCTAGTACGGCTATGTGAACAGGAAAATAAAAAAGTTATGGCCCCGGAAAGTCTGGGAGTGAAAAACAAAAATGCCAAAATCGACCCAATCAGTATCCTAAACCGACAGTAAATAATAATAATAATTATAGTACAACAAAGCCCCAAACACAACACTCAGCAAATATAGGCCAAAGGAGTGCACGGAAATACTGTGAAACAAGTGTGGGGTGTTCCTGTGTGTCCTCCCTTTAAGGCTACATGCACACAAACGTTGTTTGTTTCTGTGTCCGTCCCGTTTTTTTTGCGGATAGGAGGCAGACCCATCCGTGTGCTGTCCTCATCAGTATATCCGTTCTGTAGCCCCGCAAAAAAAATCGAACATGTCCTATTCTTGTCCGTTTTAGGCATTGTTATAATGGATCCACAAAAAAAACAACTGATGGCATACGGATGTCATCCCAGTTGTTTTTTTGCGGATCCGCAATTTGCGGACAGGCAAAACACATACGGTTGTGTGCATGTAGCCTAATCGGAATCCTTCTCTCCTCTGACATCATCGGTTGGGGGAGAGTTAGGAGCTCCCCTTTCACATTACACTTCTGGCTTATGTATGGAGGCCTTTAGGCCAAACTTAACCTCCTTAAAGGGGTATTTCCATCTCAGACATTGATGTTATTTTGCTAGGATCATCTCTGGACAGCAAAGGAACGAGAACCCATCAGTTGTGTCTATTGAAAACTCATTCTTGAAGGGGTTGGTCCATCTCAGACATTGATGGAATATCACTAGGCTATACCGTCAATATCAGGTAGGTTTCTGGGTTCAACTCTCCAAAACGTGGGCCTTGAAGTACAGGAGAGTGCACCATGCAAGCGTAGCCACCCTTCATTGACCCCTATGACCTATTAAGGGTTCCAAAAACAGCCAAGTGCCTAGCTTGGCTATTTTAGGAAGTCCCATAGCTGTGGATGGATCTGTCTCGTTCCTTTGCTCTCCACATGTCTCAGATATGAAGCACCTTTCTTTCGAAATCACTAGTGACACCTCAACAACAAATGAGGCCTATACATCTGGAAGAACACCCACACCAGCAGCGTTATAACAATGTCATATTAACACCTGGCGATTCAATACCCGCTGCTCCTCCAGTCACCACCGAGCTCACACCTCACTCATATGCTGAGTGGTGACACCTCCCTATTCAGGACTTCAGCAGGTGGGTTGGAGTTTTCACACCTTCCAGCTTAGTTATGGTAACTAATTCACATAATGTGAAAGAATAACGCCTCGCTGTACAGTATCTCCATTACCACAACAATAGCGGTATTCACACCTCACCAACAATGCCGCCTGCGAGAGTCCAACCCCAGTTATGTATTCAACATTTCTTCTAGAGATATTCCTCAGGATCCACTCCTATCAGTATTGTTACTATCTATCTAATATATCCTTATCTTTCTATCTATCTATCTTATATCTATCTATCTAATATATCCTTATCTATCTATCTTATATCTATCTATCTATCTACAGGTGAAACTTGAAAAATTTGAATATCGTGCAAAATTCATTTATTTCAGTAATGCAACTTAAAAGGTGAAACTAACATATGAGACTCATTACATGCAAAGCGAGATTTTCCAAGCCTTTATTTGGTATAATTTGGATGATTATGGCTTACAGCTTATGAAACCCCAAAGTCACAATCTCAGGTCCCCTTTGCTCAGGGGGTATGGAATAATTAGCTGACTAGAATGTGACACTTTGAGCCTAGATTATTGAACCTTTTCACAAAATTATAATTCTAAGTTTTATTGCTGAAATAAATTAACTTTTGCACAATATTCAAATTTTTCGAGTTTCACCTGTATGTATCTATTATCTATCTATCCATCTTATCTATCAGGCTATCTATCTATACTCCATATGTCTATCTATCTGTTTATCTATTAATAATTTATCTCATATCTATCTATCGTTAATATTCATCTGTCTGTCTATTTTTTTATCTTTGAAGCTATCTATTATCTATCTATACAGCTACTATCTATCATCTATCTGTCTATTATCTATCTAATCTATCCTTTTGTCTATTAATCATTTATCTCATATCCATCTATTATCTATCTTCTATATCTATCTACCTATTATCTATCTATCTATCTATCTATCTATTATCTATCTATCTATCTATCTATCTATCTATCTATTATCTCTCTTCTATATCTATCTATCTATTATCTATTAATTATTTATCTCATATCTATCTATTATCTATCTTCTATATTTATCTACCTATTATCTATCTATCATTAATATTTATCTGTCTGTCTAATTATTTATCTATCAAGCTATCTATTATCGATCTATACAGCGACTATCTATCATCTATCTGTCTATCTAATCAATTATTTTGTCTATTAATCATATATCTCATATCCATCTATTATCTATCTTCTATATCTATCTATCTATCTTTATTATCATTAGATGAATGTCACTAAACCAGCAAATTCTTAACGTGCATAGAAGTGTCTCAAAATTCCCCTAACAACATATGTCCGGGATAAAGAAGGGTCTGCTCCCTATCCATTTATTCTTAGATGACAGAATTAGATAGTGAAGATCTATCCTAATAAAGGTCATGTCCCAGAAACCCCTTTAAACAAAAAAATCGGAAAACACTCTACTGGCTAAGGCTACTTTCACACTAGCGTTTTAGTTTTCCGGTATTCAGATCCGTCATAGGGGCTCAATACTGGAAAAAAACGCTTCCGTTTTGTCCCCATTTATTGTCAATGTGGACAAAACTGAACTGAACAGAACGGAATGCTCCAAAATGCATTCCGTTCCGTTTAGTTGCAATCCCATACCGGAGAGCAAATCGCAACATGTTGTACTTTGCTTTCCGTCCTGGGATGCGGAGCAAGACAGATACGGCATGACCCCCAATGCAAGTCAATGGGAACGGATCGGTTTTCTCTGCCACAAACTGCCACAAACGAAAACATATCCTTCCTCCTTTGACTTTCAATGGAGTTTCATGACGGATCCGTCTTGACTATGTTATAGATAATACAACCGGATCCGTTCATAACTGATGCAGACGGTCGTATTATCAGTAATGGAAGCGTTTTATCTGAACCCTGCCGTATCTAGTAAAAACCGCTAGTGTGAAAGTAGCCTAAGGAGTTTGCAGCAATGATCTCGTAGAGCAAATTTAATCCATTCTATTTCTTGCACCATTAACCTGTTGGGGACACATGACGTACCAGTACATCATGTGTATTTACGATCACTGCAGTGCGGCGCGCGGTGATCGGAACAGAGTGCCTGCTGAAATCATTCAGCAGGCACTCTGCAACAATGCTGAGGGGGGTCCTGTGACCCCCCGTATCGGCCAATTCAGACCTGCGGTTTGCGGCGTTTCCGGGTGGTTCGGGGGCGAGTGCAGTGGCCATCGGGTCCACGTGCTGCTGCAATGGGGACCCAATGGCATGGAAGGCAGCCCGATGCCTTCCTTAGGCATCAGCGCTGCCTTCCTGTGGAGAGCCTGTGAGATCCAGACCCCTAATATACCTGCTACCTGGTCCTCTGGTGGTCCCTTTTGCTTGGATCGACCACCAGAGGACACAGGTAGCTGTGTAAAGTAGCACCAATCACCACTACACTACACTACACCCCCCCCCCCCCCCCCGTCACTTATTAACCCCTGATCACCCCATATAGACTCCCGGATCACCCCCCTGTCATTGATCACCCCCCTGGAAGGCTCCATTCAGACGTCCGTATGTGTTTTACGGATCCACGCATCCATGGATCGGATCCGCAAAACACATACGGACGTCAAATTGGAGCCTTACAGGGGGGTGATCACCCCATATACACTCCCTGATCACCCCCCTGTCATTGATCACCCCCCTATAAGGCTCCATTCAGACGTTCGTATGTGTTTTGCGGATCCGCAAAACACGGACACCGGCAATGTTCTTTCCGCATTTTGCGGATCCGCACATTGCCAGAACTATATAGAAAATGCCTTTTCTTGTCTGCAATTGGACAAGAATAGGACATGTTCTATAGGCTCTACATACTGTGTGTGAGAAATATGTCTGTAAAAGACAACTTTTTAATTTTTTTTATACAAAGTTGTCACTTTACAGAGGTATTTCTCTCACCCAGCATGGTATATGTAAAATGACACCCCAAAACACATTGCCCTACTTCTCCTGAGTACGGCGATACCACATGTGTGACACTTTTTTGCAGCCTAGGTGCGTAAAGGGGCCGAAAGTCCAACGAGTACTTTTAGGCTTTACAGGGTTGCTCACAATTTAGCCCCGTCCAAAATGCCAGAACAGTAAACACACCCCACAAATGACCCTATTTCGGAACGTAGACACCCCAAGGTATTTACTGAGGGGCATAGTGAGTCCGTGGGAGATTTGATTTTTTTTGCCAGAAGTTAGCTGAAATGGAAACTTTTTTTTTCTCAGAAAGTGTCATTTTCCGCTAACTTGTGAAAAAACTTTTAATCATACATGAACTCACCATGCCACTCCGCTAAGGCTACTTTCACACTAGCGTTCGTTGGTCCGCTCGTGAGCTCCGTTTGAAGGGGCTCACGAGCGGACCCGAACGCCTCCGTCCAGCCTTGATGCAGTCTGAATGGAGCGGATCCGCTCAGACTGCATCAGTCTGGCGGCGTTCAGCCTCCGCTCCGCTCGCCTCCGCACGGCCAGGCGGACAGCTGAACGCTGCTTGCAGCGTTCAGCTGTCCGCCTGGCCGTGCGGAGGCGAGCGGATCCGGTCAGACTTACAGTGTAAGTCAATGGGAACGGATCCGCTTGAAGATGACACCATATGGCTCAATCTTCAAGCGGATCCGTCCCCCATTGACTTTACATTGAAGGTCTGAACGGATCCGCTGAGGCATCTTGCGCACTTAGAAATTTTTCTAAGTTATTAATGCAGACGGATCCGTACTGAACGGAGCCTCCGTCTGCATTAATATGATCGGATCCGTTCAGAACGGATCCGATCAAGCGCTAGTGTGAAAGTAGCCTTATACTTTGGGGGTGTCTTCTTTCTAAAATGGGGTCATTTGGGGGGTATTTATACTATCCTGGCATTCTAGCACCTCAAGAAACATGACAGGTGCTCAGAAAGTCAGAGTTGCTTCAAAATGCGGAAATTCAAATTTTTGTACCATAGTTTGTAAATGCTATAACTTTCGCGCAAACTAATAAATATACACTTATTGGATTTTTTTTTTTAACAAAGACGTGTAGCACAATAAATTCTGACACAAACTTGTAAAGAAATGTAATTTGAACAATTTAACCAGAGAAAGTTAAAAATACACTTTTTTTGTGGCCTATTTTGATTAATATTGGAAAAACGAAAAATCTCAGCAGCAATCAAATATCACCAAAAGAAAGCTGTATTTGTGAGAAGAAAAGGAGGTAAAATTCATTTGGGTGCCAAGTTGCATGACCGAGCAATAAACTGTTAAAGTTGTGAAGTGCCGATTTGTAAAAAAGGGCCTGGTCACTAGGGGGGTATAAACCTGTGGTCCTTAAGTGGTTAATTAAAGGAACATCATAATTCGGCACTTGCTGGGCACCCAGGTAGTAAAGCAACCTTGGAGCTATTGTCTCTTCGTTTTTGGTGGCCAAGGTTGCGTCAGGATGTACTGGATTTTGTGTCTACTTGTTCTACTTGTGCAAGCGGTAAAAGTCTCTCATGCACGTCCTGCAGGGTCTTTATTACCACTCGTCATTCCCAATAGACCATGGACACATCTGTCAATGGATTTCATCACTGACTTACCTTTGTCTGCGGGTAAAACTGTTATCTTGGTAGTAGTGGACAGGTTTAGCAAAATGGTACACTTCATTGCGTTACTCGCACTACCTAATGCTAAGACTCTTGCTCAGGTGTTCATCAGTGAAATCGTGAAGCTTCACGGGGTCCTTCCGATGTTGTTTCGAATCAGGGAACCCAGTTTATTTCTAAGTTTTGGAAAGCATTTTGTTCCCGTACAAACCAAAACCTTGAGACATACCTAAGGTGTTTTGTGTCTGAAAAAACCAAGAGGTGTGGTCATCATATTTACTGTTAGCCGAGTTTGCTATAAATAATCGCCGTCAGGAATCCACTGGCAAGTCACCATTTCTTGGTGCATATGGTTTTCATCCCCAATTCTGTACTTTCAAAGAGGGGGGGTCTTCTGGGGTTCCCGAAGAGGAACGGTTTTCGTCATCTCTTTCATCTGTATGGCAGAAAGTGAAAGCTTACTTGAAAAATATGGGAGGTAAATATAAATGCATGGCTGATAAGAGACGGTCGCCAGGTCCGGACCTAGGAGTGAATGACTATGTGTGGTTCTCTACTAGGAATATTAAATTAAAGGTTCCCTCTTGGTAACTGAGTCCTAGGTTCATTGGTCCGTACAAAATAGTAGCCATAAATTAACCTCGTGGCTTTTCACCTGGAGCTACCTCAAACTTTTAAAATCCATAACGTCTTCCATAAGTCGTTACTCAAAAAGTATGTTCCACCTCTAGAACCGTCACCGCTGCCACCCCCTCCTGTTATTGTTGATGGTAATCTAGAGTTTCAAATATCCAAAATTGTTGATTCTCGTCGGGTCGGCCGCTCTCTTCAAAATCTGGTGCATTGGAGGGGTTATGGTCCCGAGGAAAGAATGTGGGTTCCAGCGTCAGAGGTAAACGCCGACAAGTTAGTTCCGGCTTTTCATGCCTCTCATCCCGAAAGACCTGGTCCTGAGTGTCCAGAGGCCCCTCGTGGAAAGGGGGGTACTGTCACGAGGGTGTAAAGAGCCACGTCTGACTCCGTTATACTCGGGGTCAGGAAGTCGCCGCAGGTGGCTACGCTACGCTATGTCTAAAGATCGCGCTGTTACTCAATGGTAACTTTCTGTGTTTGCCTTACAATCCTTTTGTCTCACTCAGGGATCACCATCTTTCCCTCCTCCCTTGGACAGGGCCTCCATTTTCCCTCACTTTGCGTCATGTATGTGATCGGCACGCCGGTCGTAATATATAATGGAAAATCTGCTAAAAAAGTGAAATTTTGACATTTTGCCTAGGTCCAAATTAGAATCACCCCTTCAAAACAGTATCAATCTAAGTAATATTGGACCGGCACTCAAACATATGGGTTCACGCAGAGCAGTATAGTATGGTAAAATAGTGCAATTTAATAAGGCATAAAATACATAAAAACATAACATACACACAATAGTGGGGTGGATGAGGTAATAGGTAAATTAGCTCATATAAAGTCCATACAATGCAAATAATTGAGTGGAATTGTTAATGTCCCATGTATATACGAATATTTTCTGGAAAATTGATCATATAGAAAAAATCGAAAGGAAAAAATCGATGGCAAACAGTCTTTGACTGAGTACTCACTTTTTTGCGCAGTTCTGTGGCGTCCCACGTGTACGAGCGCTTACCTTGGTGTTGATTTAATCGGATGCAGGCGGTAAAGTATAATTACTTAGTTGACATCATAAAGTTGGATATCCGTATGATCGCATCAATTTTCGCGAGATGAGCTGTTTCTTTTCCTTTTTCTGTTTCGAATAATACAGACTCTGTCAATCGCTGTTAAAGTCGTAATGAAGCTTCGATCTTTTGGATCATGGATTATTGTCAGTCGCCAGCCGTTAGTGAAATCGACCACCAGTCGGTTTTCTTACATTCGTTTCAGATGATAATTTCCAAGGTCTCTTTCAATATTGCATGGCCATGCTTCAAATTTCGGACTCTTTATGAATATCCCATCGATCCCAGACGCGTTTCAAAATAAATCCCTATTTCTTCCTCAGTGGGTTTGTCCATATTCAAGAGTCCAAGACCTTATACACCTGTCTGTTGATTGCTGGGGCAGAACCCAGCAAATCAAACAGAAAGCGCAACACATGGGTCAGGGGTGGGTCAGCACTTGTTCACCACCTCTTTTCTATCAAAAAATCGCATTGCGGTAATGGTGCGTTTTTGATGCGTTTTTTTTGGCATACATGCGTTTTTTGGGAAATAGTTGCAAAATAGCATATTAATAACAACCAATGACTCAAAATCGCAATCCCACTTTTAGTTTTTAAAATAACAATTAAATACAATAGATTGCACATAATATGAAGAATTATCGATAAAATCAATATAAGCACATATACTATAATGATTAGCAAGTTTTCCCACGTACAGAATCATATACTAAAATTAGCATAAAATATAATGAAATGTATAAAAATGTATAAAAATTGATGTATAAAAATGTATAAAAATGGATGTTTCAAAATTTGGAGTCACTTCTACAATGGAGCTGTGTGGGGGTGCCCATCACCAAGGGGACATCCCAGTGCTGATAAACAGCCAGACATGGGATATCCCTTTGGCAAGGGGCACCGCCACAAACTTTTAACCTATTTTTCACAGAAAGCCAAAAATCTCCAATTCGGCATTTAATCCTGCAGGTGACACACTGCCAAACTCAAATATTCACCTAGACTCCCTCCGTGACATTTTTGAAATATAATTGCCTCCCCTCCAGTGTTTATCCACCTTCTCCAGTGCCGCAAATGTCAACCCCCTTGGGTCCTGATGATGGAACTCTTTGAAATGTTTGGAAGTGAAGTGACTCCAAATTTAGAAAAATCCATTTTTATAAATTTTTATACATTTTATTATATTTTATGCTAATTTTAGTATATGACTCTGTATGTAGGAAAACTTGCTAATCATTATAGTATATGTGCTTATATTGATTTTATCGATAGTTCTCCATATTATGTCCAATCTATTGTATTTAATTGTTATTTTAAAAACTAAAAGTGGGATTGCGATTTTGAGTCATTGGTTGTTATTAATATGCTATTCTGCAACTATTTCCCAAAAACCACATGTATGCGAAAAAAAAAACGTATCAAAAACGCACCATTACCGCAAAGCGATTATTTTATAGAAAAGAGGTGTTGAACAAGTGCTGACCCACCCCTGACCCATGTGTTGCGCTTTCTGTTTGATTTGCTGGGTTCCGCCCCAGCAATCAACAGACAGGTATATAAGGTCTTGGACTCTTGAATATGGACAAACCCACTGAGGAAGAAATAGGGATTTATTTCGAAACGCGTCTGGGATCGATGGGATATTCATAAAGAGTCCGAAATTTGAAGCATGGCCATGCAATATTGAAAGAGACCTTGGAGATTATCATCTGAAACGAATGTAAGCAAACCGACTGGTGGTCGATTTCACTAACGGCTGGCGACTGACAATAATCCATGATCCAAAAGATCGAAGCTTCATTACGACTTTAACCGCGATTGACAGAGTCTGTATTATTCGAAAAGAAAAAGGAAAAGAAACAGCTCATCTCGCGAAAATTGAAGCGATCATACGGAGATCCAACTTTATGATGTCAGCTAAGTAATTATACTTTACCGCCTGCATCCGAATAAATCAACACCAAGGTAAGCGCTCGTACATGTGGGACGCCACAGAACTGCGCAAAAAAGTGAGTACTCTACTCATTACAGTCAAAGTCTGTTTGCCATCGATTTTTTCCTTTCGATTTTTTCTATATAATCGATTTTCCAGAAAATATTTGTATATACTGTACAGGTCCTTCTAAAAAAATTAGCATATTGTGATAAAGTTCATTATTTTCTGTAATGTACTGATAAACATTAGACTTTCATATATTTTAGATTCATTACACACAACTGAAGTAGTTCAAGCCTTTTATTGTTTTAATATTGATGATTTTGGCATACAGCTCATGAAAACCCCAAATTCCTATCTAAAAAAATTAGCATATCATGAAAAGGTTCTCTAAACGAGCTATTAACCTAATCATCTGAATCAACTAATTAACTCTAAACACCTGCAAAAGATTAGCATATTTCATCCGACCAATAAAAGAAAAGTGTTTTTAATACAAAAAAAGTCAACCTTCAAATAATTATGTTCAGTTCTGCACTCAATACTTGGTCGTGAATCCTTCTGCAGAAATGACTGCTTCAATGCGGCGTGGCATGGAGGCAATCAGCCTGTGGCACTGCTGAGGTGTTATGGAGGCCCAGGATGCTTCGATAGCGGTCTTAAGCTTATCCAGAGTGTTGGGTCTTGCGTCTCTCAACTTTCTCTTCCCAATATCCCACAGATTCTCTATGGGGTTCAGGTCAGGAGAGTTGGCAGGCCAATTGAGCACAGTAATGCCATGGTCAGTAAACCATTTACCAGTGGTTTTGGCACTGTGAGCAGGTGCCAGGTCGTGCTGAAAAATGAAATCTTCATCTCCATAAAGCTTTTCAGCAGATGGAAGCATGAAGTGCTCCAAAATCTCCTGATAGCTAGCTGCATTGACCCTGCCCTTGATAAAACACAGTGGACCAACACCAGCAGCTGACATGGCACCCCAGACCATCACTGACTGTGGGTACTTGACACTGGACTTCAGGCATTTTGGCATTTCCCTCTCCCCAGTCTTCCTCCAGACTCTGGCACCTTGATTTCCGAATGACATGCAACAGTCCAGTGCTGCTTCTCTGTAGCCCAGGTCAGGCGCTTCTGCCGCTGTTTCTGGTTCAAAAGTGGCTTGACTTGGGGAATGCGGCACCTGTAGCCCATTTCCTGCACACGCCTGTACACGGTGGCTCTGGATGTTTCTACTCCAGACTCAGTCCACTGCTTCCGCAGGTCCCCCAAGGTCTGGAATCGGTCCTTCTCCACAATCTTCCTCAGGGTCCGGTCACCTCTTCTCGTTGTGCAGCGTTTTCTGCCACACTTTTTGTCATGGTCTTACCTTCTTACTGTTCTCCTTCGTTTGACATGTGCTGGCGGCCATCTTGGTTTCTGGGTTTCTTGTAGCCTCCCACCCTGCGGCTTCTCCTTCCCACTGGGAGGAGCTGGATGCCTAGCTCATATATATAGGAGGTCTGTGGCTTCAGTTCCTTGCTTGGTCCTCCTGTGTTCACATGCTTCTAAGACTGCTGCTGCTTCTGGTTCCTGATCCTGGCCTCGTCTGACTACCCCGTTGGTTCCTGATCCCGGCTTCGTCTGACTACCCTGCTGGTTCCTGATCCAGGCTTCGTCTGACTACCCTTCTGGTTCCTGACCTCTGTCTACGCAAGACCCCGCTTCGGTTTAGCCATCCGTTTGGACTTTTGCTCACAGCTTGATTTTCAATAAAGCCTTCTTATTTCCACTTATCTCTTGTTGTACGTCTGGTTCATGGTTCCATGACACTTTTTCCTTCCCACAGACTTCCCACTGAGGTGCCTTGATACAGCACTCTGGGAACAGCCTATTCGTTCAGAAATTTCTATCTGTGTCTTACCCTCTTGCTTGAGGGTGTCAATGATGGCCTTCTGGACAGCAGTCAGGTCGGCAGTCTTACCCATGATTGCAGTTTTGAGTAATGAACCAGGCTGGGAGTTTTTAAAAGCCTCAGGAATCTTTTGCAGGTGTTTAGAGTTAATAAGTTGATTCAGATGATTAGGTTAATAGCTCATTTAGAGAACCTTTTCATGATATGCTAATTTTTTTAGATAGGAATTTTGGGTTTTCATGAGCTGTATGCCAAAATCATCAATATTAAAACAATAAAAGGCTTGAACTACTTCAGTTGTGTGTAATGAATCTAAAATATATGAAAGTCTAATGTTTATCAGTACATTACAGAAAATAATGAACTTTATCAGAATATGCTAATTTTTTTAGAAGGACCTGTACATGGGACATTAACAATTCCACTCAATCATTTGCATTGTATGGACTTTATATGAGCTAATTTACCTATTACCTCATCCACCCCACTATTGTGTGTATGTTATGTTTTTAGGTATTTTATGCTTTATTAAATTGCACTATTTTACCATACTATACTGCTCTGCGTGAACCCATATGTTTGAGTGCCAGTCCAATATTACTTAGATTAAATTTTGAAATTTTATCTCTATATTCCATTAATTCTTGTGGAACACTTAAAGCAGGCATCCTCAAACTGCGGCCCTCCAGCTGTTGTAAAACTACAACTCCCACAATGCCCTGCTGTAGGCTGATACCTATAGGCTGTTCGTGCATGCTGGGAGTTGTAGTTTTGCAACAGCTGGAGGGCCGCAGTTTGAGCATGCCTGACTTAAAGGGTTAACAAAGTTTGAATACCTTATTATAGAAGTAGAGAAATTGAAACTTGTAAATTTGCTATTTTTTATAAATAAAAATGTTTTTTTTTTACTCCATTTTATCTCACTAAGAGGAGGACGTAATCAGAAGAACCTAGGGTGGGCCAGAGGGGTGAAAGGGAAGGGGTTTCGTATGAAAAGCGACGAGGGTCCTGGGCACCGTCAGAAGTGAATTAACATATTGAATAAAAGTGTTTTTCTGAGAAAATCGGCGATGAACAGCAATATAGAAGGTAGCAGTGGCGTACATACCAGGGTCGCAGTTGCGACCGGGCCCGGCACTCCAGAGGGCCCGGCCGCCTGTGGACCCCCCCAGGCAATTTTGTGCCCCATCAAAGCGCTCCATGCCTCCATTACATGTATAATATGGGGGGGCCCGGAGGGTCAAGGAAGAGGGGGGGGGGGAGTGCACACTCACTCACACCCGGCCGGGCAGTTCCGTTTCCATAGTCAAGCAGGGAAACCACTCTGCTCCCTGCTTCACTGATCTTCAGAGCTCAGGAGCTCCCCCTGCTGGCCCCAGATCACGCTGCTGCCTGTGGGAGGAGACCTGAAAGCCCGGCAATCTGCCTCCTCTCATCAGGGAAGAAGGTAAGTATGTGTATTTATTAATTTTTTCTAACGCTGCAGACTGGGGGCAGGGGGGGGGTCGTTTTGATGGGCACAACTAGAGTGAGGGGGCACAAAAGTTGGCATCTCTACTGAGGGGCACCCAATCTGCCATAACTAATTTGAGGGGGCACCTAATCTGCCATAACTAATTTGAGAGGGCACCTAATCTGGCATAACTGTGAGGGGGGGGGGCACATATAAAGGCATAACTATGAGGGGGCACATATGAATGCATAACTACTGTGACGGGGCATGTAATCTGGCATAACCACTCTGAGGGGGCACATATCTGGGCATATCTACTTTGAGTGGGCACAACTGGGCATAAATACTGTGAAGGGGAACATAATCTGCCATAACCACTGTGAGGGGCACATAATCTGGCATTACTACTGTGAGGGGCACAGATTCTGGCGTTACTAGGTGAGGGGCACATAGTCTGGCATTACTACTGTGAGGGGCGCATAATCTGCCATAACTACTGTGAGATGCGCATAATCTGGCATTACTACTGTGAGGGGCACATAATCTGGCGTTACTAGGTGAGGGGCACATAATATGGCATTACTATTGTGAGGGGACACATAATCTGGCATAACCACTCTGAGGGGGCACATATCTGGGCATAACTACTGTAAGGGGACGCCTTTTTGTCATAACTACTATGAGGGAGCACATATCTGGGCATAACTACTGTGACAGGAACAAAGGTGGGCATAACTACTGTGAGGGGTCACAATGTGGGCATTAGTACTGTGTGGTTGCACTTAGGGGAAATGTCCTAGATTACCCTGCTATACATTGGCCTGGCTCAGTCTTACAGGCCAGAACAGCGCCCCCTGCTGGTGATTTCACAGGGGCAGTCACCAGCCCTTCCTTATGTGATTATTCTTGTTTTCTCACCACAGGGACCTTGTTCTAGATCCAGCGGACATCACGCCGACGCCAGCGACACCCTGGATGAGGTAGGACCAGATTTTATTAGGACTGGGTGAGTGTAGCCATGTATTGGGCTTAGGGCTCTTTAACACGAGCGGATCCCGTGCGGGTAATCCGCTGCGTGAAAGAGAGCCAAGCCCCGCTCCGGACAGCAGAGACACGGAGCAATAACATGATAATGATGCTCTGTGCCTCTCTGTGATCTTTTTACTACAAAATCACAGAGACATAAAGTTGTCACCGTGATTTTGTAGTAAAAAGATCACAGAGAGGCACAGAGCATCATTATCATGTTATTGCTCCGTGTCTCTGCATTCCGGAGCGGGGCTTGGCTCTCATTCACGCAGCGGATTACCCGCACGGAAAGAGCCCTTAGTAAGAAAATCTGCCGGTTCTTTGTAAAAAATGTTTGCACTGTGGCCCATAACACTATAGTTCCAACACTAGTAGGGGAGGTAGTGGGGGGGTGACGGGGAGGGGGGGCCCCATAGATCAGTTTCGCACCGGGGCCCCATGGATTGTGTGTACGCCACTGGAAGGTAGCATTCTAACATGGGGAATGTAATGGAGATCCTGATGTTAGTGTTCTATGATGGTGATTTTAGGTGAAAGACTCCCTTTAATGAAGAAATATCTCCTACAGGAATGTCAGAAAACTGCACAGCAAAAATATTTTGGGGGATAAATGGTTTTACAGTATCAGAAGAAAGTAGACATTTTTCCTAATCCTGCTGAGTTTACTAACCAAATCATGATGATGATATTATCTGGTAATGTAGTTATGGATGTTTTACATAACCAGGCTCCGTGATACCTTGTCTGATAAGAAGACCGAAAGAGAATTGTTCACCGTGAACAGGAACAAATAGATACAATGGATAAATTAACTACACAGACGTATTGTCCGTGGCCTGGAGTGTGTGCTATTGTCATTTAATTGTGGCACATAAAGATTTAACTAGAGATGAGTGAAATGAAGCTGACGAAGTCAAATTTGTTCCGAATTTCATGAAAAATTTATGTCTGATCTAATGTGAATATCCTTGCGCTTCGTGGTAACAAATCGCAATTTTTCCTAACATGGCGGCTAGCCGGCTATAATGGCAGCAACACATGTGAGGATATGGGGCAAGGAACTCTGGGAAGGCGGGATGACCCATAATGCCATGCATGCAGCCAATCAGCAGCCAGCCAGCTCGGTGATGTCACAGCCCTATAAAAATGGCGGCCATGTATGCAGGCACTAGGGAGAGTGAAAGAAAGACTAATTGGTAAAAAAAAAAGGAAAGAAGCGATTTACTAGTGCAAGGAAAGGATAGCGAGATGACTCATTTCACAGTCAGGCCTCATGCACACAACAGTTTTTTTTTCACGGTCCGCAAAACGGGGTTCCGTTGTTCCGTGATCCGTGTCCGTTTTTTGTTTCCGTGTGTCTTCCGTGATTTTTGGAGGATCACCAGACATGAAGGAAAGTTAAAAAAAAAGTTGTTTTGGTGTCCGCCTGGCCGTGCGGAGCCAAACGGATCCGTCCTGACTTACAATGCAAGTCAATGGGGACGGATCCGTTTGACGTTGACACAATATGGTGCAATTGCAAACGGATCCGTCCCCCATTGACTTTCAATGTAAAGTCAGGGTGTATTTTAACTTGAAGCGTCCCCATCACCATGGGAACGCCTCTATGTTAGAATATACCATCGGATTTGAGTTATATCGTGAAAAATCAGATCCGACAGTATATTCTAACACAGAGGCGTTCCCATAGTGATGGGGACGCTTCAAGTTGGAATATACTAAGAACTGTGTACATGTCTGCCCCCTGCTGCCTGGCAGCACCCGATCTCTTACAGGGGGCTATGATGAGCACAATTAACCCCTCAGGTGCGGCACCTGAGGGGTTAATTGTGCGGATCACGGCCCCCTGTAAGAGATCGGGTGCTGCCAGGCAGCAGGGGGGCAGTCATGTACACAGTTCTTAGTATATTCTAACTTGAAGCGTCCCCATCACCATGGGAACGCCTCTGTGTTAGAATATACTGTCGGATCTGATTTTTCACGAAGTGAAAACTCAGCTCTGAAAAAGCTTTTATGCAGACGGATCTGCGATCCGTCTGTGTGAAAGTAACCTACGGCCACGGATCACGGACGCGGATGACAATCTTGTGTGCATCCGTGTTTTTTCACGGACCCATTGACTTGAATGGGTCCGCGAACCGTTGTCCATTAAAAAAATAGGACAGGTCTTATTTTTTTGACAGACAGTAAAACACGGATCACGGACGCGGATGAACAACAGTGCATTTTCCGAGTTTTCAACGGACCCATTGAAAATCAAAGGGTCCGCAGAAAATCACGGAAAACGGAACAAGGGACACGGATGCACACAACGGTTATGTGCATGAGGCCTCAGGGAGAGATGTGTGCAGGTGCTAGGGAAAGTCATAGGAAAATGCTCATTGTGAAAAAAAGTGATTTACAAG